>NC_088929.1:9922500-9970000 GCF_038396675.1 Hydra vulgaris
AATCTTGTTTATCGAAACGGACTGCCATACCATGTTTTTTTAAAACCTCATTTTCAGACAATTATTCACAAGCTCGTATTAATAAGTTTGTCAAGCGAGCAGCATCAAGCGTTATTACCAAACCATTGCAATGTCTTCAATGCATTGAAGACAAATATACCAATGGCAGCTTGCTTACGTGCTCCTTATCAGTCTTTATCTGCTGAAAAAGCCAATGATATCATTTCCATGTATTCATACATGCCTGCTGTTGATATTGCATTTTATAAAGCATTAATAAAGTGATTTTATGTATGACTTTCTCTGTTATTTATTTAGTATTGATATATAAAACATATGATTATTATTATTTAGAAATCTTGATAAAATTCCTTATTTAGCTTATTATTTATAATAGTTTTTAATAAATACTTAAACTCTTGTAATAGAATCACAGGTATACGAAAAATAAAATCAAGTTCATCTTGCATGTTGTTTGTAATTAGATTAGTTTAATTGTTGTGTTAATATCTGTAAGACTTAAATAATTGATAGAAAATTTTAAAAAAGCTTTTTTAAAATTTTCTATCAATTTTTTAAAACCCCCTCAATTTGAGGGGGTTGTAACTTTTATATGGTTGTATGGTTTTATGGTTATATGGTTTTATATGGTTATTATATTATTTTATACTTTTATATACTTTTATATTTTATATTTTTGAACGCTTAGAGATAATACTATGAAACTTAAAAATTATCGATGAATATAAGTCTAGTTGAGAATAGTATAAAAAATATTTTATCAACTTGTGCTCTCACGTTTGGGGCAGGTGTAGCAAAAATTTTGGAGTTTTTTTGTTCCCAGCCTCCAATCATCACAATTTTTCGCAAACTCTCATTATTTGGCATAAGTATAAACATATAAATGTTTGGAGTCAGCTCCATGTCTGGAAGTTAGCTATCTCAAAGATCAAAAAATGCTGGATCCGCCACTGGTGTTTCACCATCAGTAGGTTTATCAGAAAGAATCTTCCTGATGAACCTACTGATGGTGAAAGTAAGTAAATAAAGTGAAATAAAAACACAGACGCTACAGGCAAAGCAGAAATTGTGTCTCTGAAAGTTACTTTGTTATGCTGTCTTTTAAAGGATTGATTGATGGAGCGTTTACTGCTGTTTGAGAATGCGCATTCCATCGGACAACAACTCTATTTGAAAAAACATTATGTCGTTCTTCACAATTTCGTACTAGCTGGGGCTCTAGTTTATGGTTTTACCCTCTCAAAGTGTACTTGGCTTTACTGTTAGAAAGTTTTTGCGGAACAAAAAAACTGACAAGTTTGAGTAGACGCATGAATTTAAATTGCTCGATAAAGTCTACCCGTTTACGGCGCTCTTCAAGTGTTGTTAGACCGAGCTGATTGGAGTCAATTTTCATAGGAGCTAATGTTAATGAGATATAGTGCGCGCAAAAAATAAAAACTGCGACTGCGAAATGTTTTTTTGAGTTGCTCTAGCATTCAATTTGCTATTGATGCGGCTGACTCTACTTGTAATCTGACTTTAAGGTCATTGGAAACCATCACACTAAGATCTTGTTTGACTACAGTCTTTTCAAGTGGACAACGCGTGCCGTTGACGTAAGCCATTGAGTTTTCGTGATTCGACTTGTTATTAGCGCGGCTAACAATAGAAATAAAAAATAGAAATAGTTAAAATAACATCTTAATTTTTTTTTTTAAAGAAGGTACAAAATATGTAACGTAAAAAACATATCATTCAAATATATTTAAAGAGCGTTAAAAAGTCTTTTTAAAAACTAAAAATATAAGAGTTAGCAATAGAAAGAATGGTTTATTTAACTTTTTCGTTTCTTAAATAAGTTATAATCTTAATCTTATGAAACGTCACCATTCTTATGAAACGCCATCATTCTAACGAAATGACATCATTCTTATGAAACGTTAAAATGTTTAAAAACTATTTTATTTCATAAAAAAGCTCCTCGATGTGAGGTTCACAAAAATTAGAATACAAAAATGGTTGACGAATTAAATTTTTACTTCGTAAATGGTATTTGTCTTTTTCTTTTAGTAAGTATAAGTTTTAAAGTAACGCGGGGTTACATTGATACGTGGGTAACGATGACATGTGTTAGATAAATTGTTTTTATCCGTCAACCGTTGACTTTTGTTTAGATTATTTATATAGATGCTGTAGCCAGATGTTAAATGAAAAAATATAACTATTTTTATATTATATATAAAAACAATAAGGGATTATTATAAGGCATTGTCCATAAAATACATACGCTCGGATGGGGGTCTGCAAATAGCATATTTGAGATAAGAGGTAGGGGTCAATTAAAAAAATAAGGAGACGCTAAACTAAAAAAATATCATAAAATATTGGGTAAGTAGTTTAAAAGTGTAGGTAGTTTTAGAGAGGTGGAGGGTACTCAAAAAAGCGTATAGCAAAATGAGGGAGGAAGGAGGGGAGAGGGTCGAAATAAAAGTGTATGTACTTTATGGACGACCCCTAATAGTAAGTATAAATAATAACACAAAAGGGAAGACATAAATTAAACTAATTTCTATCTTTTCGTTGCTGAAAAACTTCAGTTAAAAGGTTAGTGAAACCATACTATAATATCATTTTACATCTATTTTTATGATGTTGTTTCTAAATACTAAGCTTTAAAGTTTACTTTGAAGTTTTTCCTGTTTTGTTTGTCAAAGTTACTATGATATTTTCACATCTCACAATGTAACTTTACATTTACTGCACAAAATATACTAATGCTAATGTTACCATATCTAGATGGAGTCGCATTGACATTTACACCAACAACAAAATCAATTAAACATCAATAATATTATAAATTAAATTTTCTATCAGTTCATGGCAGCAGTATTATTGGTAAACACGAAAAAGATATTTAATTTCAAAATAACTTTGACATATCAAGAGAAAAAGTGTACTTTTTAAAGATGTATCCATGTTACGCCACCTTTACCTTAAAAAGAAATGTTGTTGGTTTACATTTGTACATAAAACAAAGGACATTATAAACATTAGGCTAATAAGTTTTGAAAGGCTTGGCTTTATAAGACGATCAAAAGGTTCTAGTTTACTTTTGTTGACACTAGCTCATGCAATATTAGCATACTTACATTAATAACGTAATTGAATTAAAGTACGTTTATTTAAAAAGATTTTAAATACTCTCATACTTTGGCAATTTTGTTATTTAGATTATTATTTTTCCACGTGACACTTTATCAAAATAAGTGCGTAAAAATAGAATATAATGAACCGCAAATAAGTGTATATAAGAAAACCACCACCTTGTTTATTAGTTTTAGATTGATCTCCAGAAAGTATTTAATATAGTTAACCACTCCATTCTAGTTAAAAAATTGGAGTGTTACGGTATCAGAAGCACAACACACCAATGGTTTTTTTTTTGTCTTTAAAGTAGAACACAATTTGTTTTTACTAATGAGATGGAATTAGAATTAATGAAGTCAACAAACGGTGTCCCACAAGGTTCTGTATTAGGACCATTACTCTTCCTTCTCTTTATCAATGATCTTAATACCTCTCTGAAGTTTTACACTGCTTACCACTTTGCTGATGACACAAATATTCTTTTAATAAAAAAATCACTTAAAAAGACAAACAAAAAAATTAACCATGACTTAGTTAACATATTTGTTCTTTCCAATAAATTATCACAATATAATACAAATTCCTAAAAACTGAAATCATTATCTTTAAATCTACAAACTGAAATCATTATCTTTAAATCTACAAACTGAAATCATTATCTTTAAATCTAAAAACTGAAATCATTATCTTTAAATCTAAAAACTGAAATCATTATCTTTAAATCTACAAACTGAAATCATTATCTTTAAATCTAAAAACAGAAATCTAAAAACTGAAATCATTATCTTTAAATCTAGTCAAAAAAAAATCAAAAAGCACATAAATTTCAGATTAACATATCAAAAAAAAAAAAATCCTGTGGATTTTATTAAGTATCTTGGCATTAAAATTGATTCTAATTTAGGTTTTGTATCCGATTTTCAAGACTTAGCACCGAAACTAAGGTCCAATATTACGTTGGCCAAAATTTGACATTATTTCAATCTTGAAATAGTGTAGTTTTGAATCTCATCTTAGATATGCTTATCAAATATGAGGACAAATCCAGTTTCAAACTTTTATAAACTTATCTCACCTTTAAATCAAAGCCCAAAAAATAATCTATTTCCAGCATTTTAACTCCGACCCCAATATCCTCTACCACGTATCAAAGATACTTAAATTAAGGAACCCCAATCAACACTCAAACTTTTACTTTGTCTAGAAGCAGCAACATAAAACCTTACTTCTTCCATTTACTGATTTTCCATTTAGTCATGAAAAAAAAGTTGTCGTGGTCAACTTCAATAAAATAAAAGCATCAAGTTATCTCCCGATGGGAAATAGACTAGCAACTTGAGATATTCGTAGCGACGAGGATCGCAAGTTAAAGAACCTTGCAACTAGCCAGCGACAACCCGTAGCACTATAGGCAACAATTTGGCCTCGATAAATGCTAGCTAGATAGAAAGGTTGTTTTTTTAAATGTGGTTATTAAAGTGCTCCCAGAAGTCCTTACAGCTTTATCACAGAGCAACGTGGAAGCGAATTAAATAAAAAAAACATTTAAAAAGTTAGCAATTGGCTAACAAAAATTTTCACTTCATTATTATATAACTTATTTATATTTATGTTAAAATATTATTCTACACTAGTATTAAAATTATATTATATTATTAAATATAAATATAGTATAAAATTATTATATTAAAGTAAAAATTAATAGAGAATTAAGGAAATAATAATAGGAAGAAATAACTAATTTTTTCATTTTTTCTATAACCAGTAAATTGATTGTTAAAACAGTTTTCGTTTTAATTTCTTTTTTTCCTTTTTCCTTTTTATCAGCTGAATTTTTCTGTTATATAAATGGGGCTGGATGATTAGACCTTGTCTACTGTCAGCTCCGGTCGAAACTTTTATGTTATACTTTTATGTTGTAGAAACATTGCAGAATTATTATAGTCTTTATTATATTCTTACTTTTTATAGTTGTAGACGGATTTGTAAACCAACTTTACACAATACGCATTATTAAATTGTAACACCAGATTTCGATTATAGCCCAAACAATTTTTTTTTGCTTATGGTTCTATCTTCTTTTTTAACTATTTTAACAGTTTATCTAAAAAATCATGTTGATAGCTACAAAGCTACGGTATGTAGCTATAGAATAGATAGGGGTCATTCGCAAATTATGTAACGCAAAAAAACAATTTGTTAGACCCAAATCACCGCCCAAATCAATCAAAGCAAAACAAAATTTTGTTTCTGGATTATTTTGATGAAGTTCTTTTGAGTATTTTTTGATATAAGATGATAACAGTCGTTTACGACTATCCTCAAGTGATTTTAATTCTTTTTTGATACTTATTCTTTTTTTTTCCAAATCTTTCATTTTTGAGTTATCACATTAAGGCAGCATACCGCATTTTTCTCAAAGCAATAGCGTAATACGTTTTGACTCCACGATTGATAGCTTTTTGGTCAGCACGTCTTGTTTTGGTCAGAGAGTTTGTTGATTATGTGATAATAAAGTACTTGAAGGTTGAGATGTTTGAAAGGTGGAACTATTTGCTTGAAAATCTGGAACTACTGAAGTTAACAACGCTGAATGGTCTTTAAAAAATGTTGCTTTTGAACTATTGATGAACTTGAAAAAGCTTGATATTTTACACTTAGGATTCTTCTATGTTTCTTGGAGCTCCAGAATCTTAATTTACCATTTATTTTGAAAATCAAAATCATTTTTTTATCGAATTCTAAAAGATGTTGCATTCATTTTGTGATTGTAATTTCGGTTTGCTCGGCAGATGTACTTCGAAGTACAAAATGCTTTACAATGCATGGACTGATCAGTCCATGCATTGTAAAGTATTTTGTAGCAAGTATTTTTATCCATTAAATTCTAGACAAAAAATTAATAAAAAAAGTTTTAATATGAGACACTCAATATATATATATATATATATATATATATATATATATATATATATATATATATATATATATATATATATATATATATATATATATATATATATATATATATATATATATATATTTATGAATGGGGTTAAATTGAGCTAGGGGCGCCGTAGAAATCTCGCCCAGGGCCCAGGTAGTGCTAAAACCGGCACTGTATATATATATATAAATATATATATATATATATATATATATATATATATATATATATATATATATATATATATATATATATATATATATATATATATATATATATATATATATATTGAGTGTCTCATATTAAAACTTTTTTTATTAATTTTTTGTCTAGAATTTAATGGATAAAAATACTTCTGCAATCTCCGCGTAAAACAAAATTGGCTTATCTGTTATCTCCGCGTTAAACAAAATTGGACTATCTGCATTTTTGCTAGATGCATTTTTGGACTATCTGCGTTTTTCGGGTGCATAAATTTTAGATGGTGTTTTTTTAAATATTTGAAGTTTTTTATAAAATTCTAGAAATGTTTAAATAATAGCGATTATTTAAACATTTATTAATAGCGATTATTTAAAAACAAAACCTTGATCATAACTTGATTAAGTTTGTGAGTAATCAAGTAGTTTTAATTAAGATAAATATGTTAAAAATACTTAGGTTGTTGTTAATAACAACATAGCATATGTTACCAAAACATGTTTGTTATGTTACATACTAATTGACAAATTCATAATATATACTTTATCAACTTTATTTAGTCTTGTTGTTGTGGCTAGTAACTTTAGATCAAATAAAATTCTTCTTATGTTATGTTGCATCGTTGCTAAGTGGTCTTTATATGCAAGATCTGCATATGAAGTCCACTCCACTTTCTATAAATGGTATATTCTTATAAATGTATTTTCTAAAATTGAATTAAATTGCAGACGCTTTTAGGATTTTGCTGTAGTAATAAACATCCTCAGGAGGTTCAATACTACTTGAAATTCCAGAGAAATCAATCCTAGAATATTCTTCATGATTATACAAATATCTAAAAAAGATTCTAGAAAAGTCTTCAAAAATGCTAAAGAATCTTGTATTACAATACTGCATTAATACTTTTTTATATGTTTGCAGTATTCCATAATTAATTTTTAATATTTTGGTGACCTGAAAATGTTATATATATATATATATATATATATATATATATATATATATATATATATATATATATATATATATATATATATATATATATATATATATATATATATATATATAACATTAAGGTTAAATTTTAGAAAAATCAGGAAAGATGGCTCTTTATCAAGTTTACATAACTTAAATAAGTTGTATATGGTACACGTGATATAAAAGTTTATTTGGCAGATAGTTTTATGAACTTTTCTTGATATATTTAATGTTAGTTGTATTATTATTTATATTCTTGCAGTTTAAGAGCATTTTTCTAAATGAATTTAGGTCAATTTTTGTGAATATAAATTTATGTTTGTATGAAAATATTAGTATTTAAGCAAAGTATAACAGGTTTAGTAAACATAGTACAAACATTCTACATTTTTGCAATTAATATAACAATGATTAATTATTAGAATTGTTGTTTTTATATCTTTCATTTTACTTGTTATTATTAGTTTGGTTCAGTATTTATTAAAAATTTATGTCATGTAATTTGTTTCAGTTTAAGAAAAACTACAGACCAATGTTTGGCATGACCCACTGCAGTCTCTATCTATACTTATTAAAAGTTGCTGATATTGTCTAAAGAAAAGATTGTAATTCAAAAGTGATATATTTTGTGTTACAGCAAATTTAACATATCAAATGCAAAAATAATGCTCGCAGCACTTACATAATCCAACATAAAGTCAAGCTCTTCATTATTTTAGTAGTAAATAACTAATTTTGTGATAAAAATATAGAAACAGAAATACTTTGCGAAAAGTATTTAATAGATGGTATAAATAGGATTTTCAGTTTTGGAAAAACAGGGCAGGACAGGAAAATGTGACTAAACGTTGAATGTGTTAAACTTGTAGATTTACATAGAAATACAAATTAAGAGTACAACTTACTTTGCAAGTAATACTAATGTTTGGCTATCAGAAAACTGTCGATATATGTAGAAAACTTGTTTCAAGTTTTAAAATCAATAATAGTTATAGTAAACTAATAACAAGTTTCAAGTTTTAAGTTCAATTGTTGAATATGTCTAATTTCTTATAAGTGATGCAAACTTGTCTTTAGTTTATATTTGTTTGATATTTATTTTAATAAAGTTTTTTTTTCAATTTTACATTTCTTATTTGTGCAAGTTAGACAGTTTTTGATTATATCATTTTTTTATTTTGCTATAGTAGTATTATATTAAAATGTTTATTTATATTTACATCTTTAACCTCATGTAAATACAGGTTTCACATCTAAACTTTTCCCCTCAGATCATTAAGGACTAAGGAGCCTCGCCATGTTTAAATGCACAAATATTTTTCTCTTGTAGTAAATAAAATATTTTTTTAAATTAATTCCATAAATGTAAATATATGATTTTTTTTCAGTCATAAACCTTATCTACTTTTAAACATAAACATTTTCTTTCAGCATACAAACTTAAAGTTTTTACAAAAGAAGTTTTAATATTATAGAAACAGTATATTATATATATATACATATATATATATATATATATATATATATATATATATATATATATATATATATATATATATATATATATATATATATATATATATATATATATATTATTACATTATATAAACAACTTGTAAATGAAAAATAATTTTACACTAACAAAGATAAAATTCTGTTTACTTTAAAATAAGTTAATATACAATATTATAGTATATTAGTAAAAGAAAAAGAATTTCCTAGTAGGATGGGAATGACCCCTGGATTTTGAAAATAATCCTAAGCGTTACTAAAAACACAATTTTTACACAAAGTGACAAAAATAGTCAAAACTGAATAAACAATATAAATAATACTAAATTAATTTAGTATGCTAATTAACAGTGTCGGATTTGACATTGGCTTAAGGTATTTTTATACCCATTAGATATTGGTCAGCCATCGAAATTTTATATCTAGAATAATTTAACGGTTGATTCCTTACAAATCAAATTTCAAAAACCCCATTTTGGACTTAATTTTTCTACTTTTTTTAAATCTGTTATTGGGCAAAAAGAATCCAACACTGTAAATATTACCATAAATATAATTTTTAAATATAACATCAAAAGTATATTATGCAGGAAATCATTTAAGTTGTTATTTTGGGGTTATAAGGCAAATCGGCGTAGAATTCCCAAGCAGTTTTTCTCACAAATGTTTTAAGATTCGTCAAGTCTTTATATTTTGACTCTCCTATCGGAATTCTGGATTGATAAGTGTCAATAAGTTCAATTGACGTGTTAATGTTAAGATTTTGCGGAAGAGGTTTGTAATCTTTAGTGGAAGAGTAACTTAATTTATAAAATATTTTTGGCTCCGGAGTGTATTTCAGACATCTTATGTTTGTAACTGTTGCATCACCCTTTTTACTACCTGGTCTGATTTCTGTGTAATATTTAATATTTGAAAAACTTTTAAAAAAGTCGTATTTGAGAAATTTTACTTTATACTTTGGAAAAGAAATTTTTGCATTTTCAATGAAAGCAATGTAGTCGCGAGGCTCGTGTACTGCTCTTCCTCTTAGATTTCTTTCAATATTAGCGTGTACACTGTCTCCTTCCATATGTGTATGTCCTTTTTCCAAATATTTCTGTTCAATTATTAAATTATTTTGAAAAGAAAACAAAAGAAGTGAATTTGCTATTACAGTACAACGATTTTGGTAGGTACAGCCGTCAGAATATATTGTCACTTCATTTAAGTTTTGATTTTTTTCTTTATATTCTAATAAGTGATAAAATAATATCGAAGCAAACACATCACTTTCCAGCCCCCCCCCCCTCGGTTTCATCCCATAAATAATTGGTTGCTTCTTTTGTGTGGAGGTTATAGATAGTTTGATTATGAATTTTGATCTTCTTTTTAAAGTACAAAGCACCAGCAGATAAAACTGGGTATAAAAGAGTTTGCTGGCAATCCATTGTTAAAACTAGTTCATTAAGGGCAACGTTTTTTTTATCGAAATCTTTACTATTTTGTGCTTGCGTTTTTAAATACCAGTGATCTGTATAACTAGATGGAAGAACATAGTCAGGTGTATCTTTCTATATGTTTCTGTATAGTATTTTATAATTACTCACGGTCACGTATCAATTGGTTTTTGCATCAGAGAGAGGTTACTTATTTGAACATTATTGCGCGTTGGTTTAAATGTTTGTGCTCTCCATTTTATTCCCGTTGAAAATCCAGATTTTAAGGCTCAAGCTTTTTTTTTTTTTTTTTGAACTGTTAGGGGCTAGTGCATAATTGGTATTGATATTATTATTAATAATTAATACGTCTCTGATTGCTCATTATGTTATTATTCAATATTGTAATAATGATTTTTATAGTTACAACAGTGCATTGAGAATTTAAAAAACGTGGTACAACATTTTGAGCCCCAATCTCGAATTTCAAATCTTAAGTATGAATTCTTTCTAAGCAAACGTCAAAATCTTTTGTCAATCGCATTATTAAAAATGTATTGTATTGAAGTAAATGTAGGAAGTAATGTATCAAAAGTTAAAAATATTCTTGCACCTATACTATAACACACTGACATACGCAACCCCCCCTCCCCACTCACTTTGAACATACGCATTATCAATAATCAAATTGTGGACCATAATATAAAATCAATTTTATATTATGGTCCAGAGTTTAGATTACGGAACGTAGAATTGAAAGTTCAAATAAGACGCTAAACTTAATTAAACTTTGTATAAAAGAATATATTGGCCCCACAGCTATAAACCTTTAATCTAAGTATATTGTACCTGAATGTTTCAGCCTTAGACGTCCAGTTATCAACAAGGTAGAGTCTTTTGGTGTCTTTTCAACAGTAATGAGACTCCAATTTTTCTAACGAATCAATAAACTCTTCAGCATACTGCTTACTCAATTGAAAACTATGAAGACTAGTAAATAAATCTGGTTTAGATAATACGTAAGGATTTGCTTTTGGGAACTCTGTTAGACAAAAACGTCTTACTGTGCTATGAGACAATGCCAGAGTGTTTAAAAAAAATTGCTTGCATACAGGCTGTATAGTATTTTTAAATTTAAAGTGGTATGCATACTCATTATTTCTTGTGTATTTATCGTATGGGTTAAATACTGTTCTTCTTTTAGTATTGCTTATACAAATAACAATTTAACCATTTCAATTTTCAGATTTTTATCAAGTAGACAGAACTCGGTTAAAATATGTTGTCTTGTCTCGTCATTAATGTCACAACACCGCAGATTTTTTTGAAAACACATAGTACTTTCACATCTTGGACCAAGTTCTTTGGCATTTTTTTGAATTTTTTTTCGAACCCCATCAACTATTTTAGTACCGGTATATTCTTTACCTTGCTCGCGCAGCATTTTGTTTACGTTCACAAAAGTGCTTTTTTTATACTTTTTTTTAATGCGTTGTTAAGATCATTCCTAATATTTAATGCATTACTTGATTTGTCAAAAATATTAGGTAGTTCAAAGTTATTTTGGAGTTCAACTGTTAAAAATGTTCTTTCTCTGTCCGATAAACCATCATCATTTACTATTAGGCCTAGAGAAAAATTTTTATTATTAGGCCTAGAGATTTTTTTTTTTGATCAAGATAATAGTTAAGGTGACATCTGGTTGTAGTTTACTTTGGGTTGAGCTTCAAACTATAGTTTGAAGCTCAAACCAACTAAAGCTCTAACCTAACTAAACCAAATGCGGAGAAACTGATTTTAAACCAGATAACTACTTATGCATGTGTTTGAAAGCAGTTTGTGTTTAGCAAAGTATCATCTACAAAAACAAAAGTTTGTATATGGACAATAAGGAAAATTTACCATGGCCTGTTTGCTTATCGAACCAAATTAGATTAACAATGATAATTTTGTTAGTTATGAGCTGGCCTCAAAAAAAAATTGTATGTAGTTATTTCATTTTGTTTAATTCACTTAAGTATAACTTAAGTATAAATATAAATTTAAAATTACAAAAGATATGTATGTACATATATATATATATATATATATATATATATATATATATATATATATATATATATATATATATATATATATATATATATATATTTATATACATATATATATATATATATATATATATATATATATATATATATATATATATATATATAAATAAAAAAACAACAATAATTTCGTTAGTTATGATTAAGGTTGCTATATAATATAGTAACCTTAATCATAACTAACGAAATTATTGTTATTAACTTATTTTAGTTCAATAAGCAATCAAACCAAGTGGAGTTTTCTTTGTTGTCTACTTAAAACCATTTTTTTTTGGAGATGCTATTTAACTAAACACAAACTAGTTAAAAACTCATGCATGAATATTAAACATTATTGTTACCAACTTTTCTTAAATTTGGTTTATCAATAATTAGAATCAAAATCAAACTGAACCTAAGGTTCAGTTGAATTTAAGCTCTAAACCATTAAACATTGGTTTAATCAGATGTCACCTCAACTGTAGTGATGATCAAAAAATATTGGTCTAATTATATTTGATAATTTTTATATACCCAAGTCTTTGGGATAAAATGATATATAAAAAGGGTTGTTTTTTTTACTATGATAGTAATAACTATGATACTATCAAAAATAGCTGTATTTTTTCTATAAAAGAATAATTACAAAATAACAAAAAACTGCTGTTTTAAATAAACATATCCTTAACTTGTACTTGATCTGAATATCAGGCTTTTTGTACTTTTACAGTTTATCCAATATAATAAATCATCACATTTTTAATAGACAATATTATTTACTTGAATTTAAATTATAGTCACATTTAGGTAACTATTAGGTAACTTTAGAAATTATAATTTAACATACTATCACAACTTGTCTAAAACATCTATAACTTTGTAGTCCTAACATATTTTTAAGATTTACCATATTTTATTTGATGATAGCAATAATACACTTGAATTAATTAATTTTTGAAGCTAAACAAACCAACTTGTTATTTACACATTTAACCAAAACATGATTGACTGCTATATACTTTATAGTATACCATAAAAAATATAGATAACACAGTAACACTCCTTGTTTTTTTTCTGTTGAAAATAGTCAAACTTGAAAAACACCAAACAATGTCTCGAATAAGCCTCGTAAAATTGTAAAACGATTTCTTAATCCAGTAGCATTCTAATTTGAACACAAAAAGGTGGTTTGCGATCAGCTACACATTGATCAATTCATGATGTGTATACGCTTACTAATTAAGTTCAGAATTGAGATTAAAGTAGATGCAGACTGTTCTTATTTTAGGTGCTAAAATGATGTTTTAAAAGTATTGTAAATTTTTCATTTGCATTAACATACTATATGTCATATAACTATTTAAGATAATTACTTCTAAACAAAATCAAATGTGGCACGTTAAACTTTGTGTTAAAACTTAAACAGATTTATATCTCAGAAAAAGATGGAAAATAATGCAATTACTGTGTTCTTATTAACAACTTTTATCATCAGATCTGCCATTTGTAGTGAAATCACAATTTGTCAAGGCGCAAAATTTCATGCAATAAAAACTTTGAACGCCCGGAGAATGCAGATAGTTCAAAAATGAAGCTGGCGGAAAATGCAGATAGTCCAATTTTGTTTTACGCGGAGATTGCAGATAGATCAATTTTGTAATGGGCGGAGATAGCAGATAGTCCGATTTTGCGCGGAGCCATCGATATATATAAATATTATGTCAGTGTATTCTACAAATAGAGTGCTCAATGTTCTTAAAGAACAGAACAATAATAAATTATTTATAATTATAGTAATTTATATATATATATATATATATATATATATATATATATATATATATATATATATATATATATATATATATATATATATATATATATATATATATATATATATATATATATATATATATATATATATATATATATATAATAACAATCTAAATTTCAACGTTAGTTCAACATTAAAATAAACGTCGAATTAACGTTGAAATAACTTTGAAATTAAGATTGTTAAAATAAACGTCGAAATTAAGTTAAAGTTTGCCGACGCTAATGTACTAATAATTCGGTAAAAAATTAACACAACAGTTGGTTGATACAAGTTTAAAATGAAATGTGATGAAACTAAAGGTATTATATGTTCTATATAAATGATTATAACATATCTATATTTATAAGAGTAGTATTATTAATACTATTAAAGATCATTTAATCTTCATCAAATCTTATGTAAAGTATTTATTGTATTCTTTTTGTTAGAGATTGGTATAATAACATAAGGTAAAGTAAGAACATTGATAAGCTAGATTGTAGGCATTAACATAACTCCAAAGTAGGTTGATATTTTCGTTTTACCGTTGTTGTTTTTTTTTTTATATATTTTGCTGCATTATTAAAATAAAATAAAAATGGCTTGTACAATTGAACAAAATGAAAATTTAAAGCTTTGGTTAAAAAAGCAAAAAATAGACTAGTTAATGTAGGCTTTAATAATATCGGAGCTAAAGTATACAATAAAGTCATTTTTAAATACATCAACTTTGTTTTGTCATGTGCATATAATGCTCAGCCAGAAAGAGGAGCCAGTCAATGAAGATCTCTAAAGAACAAAAAGATTTTTTTAATGTATTGTTAATGTCGAGCTGTTTAACTTTAATAAAGTTTAAATTAAAATAAATAAATAAAACACATTCTGGTTATAAAATGCATATGTCATTATATAAACATTATGAAAGTAACAAAGAGTGTAAATTGTGACTATTTAAACTAACTTTAATTACTCTGCCATCATACATAGTTGATGGATATGTCAATATTGTACCATTCATGACATCTTTTTGCTAATAATTTTTTTTACATTACAATACATACAAGTTAGTATTTATAAAAAAAGAAAAAGTTATTAAAGTTGCTAACAGCATTCTCAAATTAGAGCTAAGATATCTTATAAACAGACTTCAAAACAGCAAAAAATTTATTAAAAAAAAGAAATAAAGTTAGGGAAAAAGCTGTTTATAAACAGCTTTTTCCCTAATTTTCTTTCTTCTTTTTTTTTAATATTTCAATATATCCGTTGAGTATCAAATCACATTTATATAGGCTAGTCTAAATTGGTTTGTCTACTAACTCTAACCTCTCAGTTGTATTTATGTCTGGTTTTTCAAATCTTAATTAAGATTTTGTTTATTACATTTTTTTGGTCATGATTTCATTATTTTTTGTTAATTTTCGATTTGAGTATTTCATTATTTAATTTATTTGTGATTTGATTATATTTTTACTGAGCTTTTTTTTTTTGATTAAATTTATTTTGATTTCACAGGTTAATGACAAATAAATTAAAAATTATGGAGAAGAATGAGGCTTGACCTGGAATTATTGAGAGGGAATAAAAGATTCCATGCCAGCCTGAATCCACGAAGTTATATAAGAAGCACATTTATCAACAAGAAGACGAAAGATTTCTACCCAAGAGCCATCACGAAGACACCAGAGCCAAGCCATTCAGTGTGATGAGCATTAAAGTCACTGACAACAACAATATTGGCTGATGGATAAAGAGAGAGGGCTTGGTCAATATGATCAGAAATAACATCAAAAAGAGTGCAGTCTTGAGATGAAGGAGAGCAATATAGAACAAAGATAAAGGCGATAGAGTGAAGTGGTAATAAATGAAAGCACATAATAGAATAGTCTGTGGATTCAAACCTAGTTTCACTACAAATGGGTGAATTCTTACGAATGTAAATGCCCAGGCCAAGCATGTGACTATTGGAGTCTTTACGGATTAAAGGAAGATAACCATCAACGCTAAGATCACAAGATGAGATAGCTGAAATCAAATTAGTCTCACAAAGAGCAAGTAGGTCTGGTAAACTTTGCAAGAGATAAAACTCAACAGAAAAAAAGTTACTTTGAAGACCACGAATATCAGTGAATGATAGGTTTAGAGAACTTGGTGATGAAGATGGTTTTTTGTGTTTTTTAGTTTTTGGTACTTTATTCATGTTTAAATTTGTTAAAGAACTTGACTCAAAGCATAGATAGTACTCAGTACACTGTTTAATAGCCCAACCAATTGCTTTATTACTTTTTATAAACCCTAAGCCGTAACAAAGGGCTCCAAATGTGGCCTTGGCATTGCACGACAAAAGTACAAACAGGGACACCATCTTTGCGCAACAGGGCACAGTTAATACTTTGATATTTTTCAGCTATTGATAGAATCAGCCTCTGAGAGCTACTATAGAGTTCGGGAAATCTGACTACCAGCCAGCCTCAGAACCATAAAACTGAGTTTTAGAGTTTTAGTTGCCTTGTCATAAAAACAGAGGCACAAGCAAAACCCATGCATTGAGTCAAGAAGATCCAGCATTTAACATCCTAAACTGGAAACAATGTATATATATATATTCATCCTGGTATCTTAAACACCGGTTAACTCAAACTTTTGTTATCTTTAACTGTAAGAGGTCAAGTTGTTTGTGTTTAACTGTATTTATATATACATATATATATAAACATGTATATATATGTATTTATATATGTATATATAAATATATATATTTATTTATATATACATATATATATTTATATATATGTATATAAGTTTATATAAATGTATATTTATATATATATATAAATATATATATATATATATATATATATATATATATATAATATATATATGTATATATATATATATATATATATATATATATATATATATATATATATATATATATATATATATATATATATTATTATTATTATTTTATAAACATCAATTAATACGAGTTTCTCTCGATACTAAATTTATTATTAAAGCTGAAGACGCTGGTCACAACAATCCAGCGAAAATTTCTTTAATAAAAATAAATTTAGTATCGAGAGAAACTCGTATTAATTGATGTTTATAAAATAATAATTTACATACTCTCATACATGATGTCTACATTCAAGAATATATATATATATATATATATATATATATATATATATATATATATATATATATATATATATATATATATATATATATATGTATATACACATATATATATACATATATGTATATATAAATACAGTTAATTGCAGATATGTTGACCCTCCAGGGGACCAAGGAAAACATAACGAATGTTTGACTTAAGCGGTGTACTAAAATGACTGAAGTGATGTATGATGTATCTTTATCCAAAGAGGTTGATATTTTGGTCAATAATGAAGTAAATTAGGCACGGATCAGTAATGAATTTTTTTTCCTACTATTGATCACTTAATGTTCACATTCGCTTGTGAACCATGTGAAGTATAATAATACTTGTAAGATGTACAAATGTACCTTACTTTAAAGATATTTTTATATTGATGCATTTACCCAATGTTCTTAAATAAAAAGACACAATGCACAAAGGTATAATTTAGACTGGTTGAAGTTTGCACCATATTGATTGGATCGTGGAAAACATGCATCAAATCAAAATAAGTCGAATGACAGAAGGCGATAAAATTACATATGAATTTAATATTGATGATGAATATAACGATATCATGATTTTTTCAAGATCGTTTTGAAAATAATTTTAATTTGTATATGTTTTTGTTCTAAAAATGTATAAATTAATTTTTTGGTTTTATTTGCTTTCAATAATTGCTTTTCAATTTTTATAATTTAGTTGCTTTAAAAAATGGTACAGGGCAGATTATTTGTAATACTTTAACAACAGTTAGTATTATTTTGTAAAGCAACATTATTTGAAATAAGTTATACTTATTTCAAATAATGTTTTGCAAATAATTGATTTTTTTTACTATTATCAACTAGAATTATATTCATCGATAAATTTTAAGTTTCATAGTATTATCTGTCAGCGTTCAAAAATTATGACCATATAAAGTTTAAACCCCCCAAATACAAATTTGAGGGGGTTTTGTACTCTCCTCACTTTGTAACCCCTTCATTTCAGGGGGTTACAAATTATATACAATCATAATTTTTGAACGCTGATAGATCATACTATGAAACTGAAAAGTTATCTATCAATATAAGTCTGGTTGATAGTAGTACAACTTGTTGCCCTCACGTTTGAGGTGGTGTAGGGGTTAAAATTTTAGAGCTTTTTTGTTCCCAGCCTCCAATCATCGCAATTCTAAAAATCGTATTTTTTGAAACATGAAAGAAAAAAGAAAACATTAGTGTGAGAAAAAAAACAAAATGTTATATCCAAACTTCCAAAAACCAAAACTTCCAAATATGACTAAAATGCATGTATTTTGACTTTTTTTAGTCAAAATCCAAAATTTTCAGTGCATGTTGTAATGGCATAAGTAAAGGACCAAAACTTCAGTTCAAATTTATTTACGGTTGCTGAAAAAACCCTGTCGCCAGTTTTTTATTTTTATGCTTTTGTCTATCAATAATTATGCGCATAATTATTTTTTTAAATTTTAAAATTTTTACTTATATTTTAATCATAATGTATGTTATGCACTATTAAAAATTGAAAAAAAGTTGAAATGCAAAATTTTTTTTTGACGGCATACTACCACCTTAAGGTGGTCGTCTAGTAAAAAAAAATACAATTTGTTGGGAAGTTTATTTTATTTTTCAACAAAAAGAAGTTATATTTGAATTATATTAAAAAAAAAAAATTTTTATGTTCTTTAATGCTGAATCAGCAAAAAAAAAAATGCTTAAAAAAGATCAATTTCTTAAAAGAGTTCTAGTTATCTGTACTTTCGTTTTGCATGAAGTTTGGTTTGCATGCAGGATATACATAAAATAAGTATGTGAACCAGTAAAAATTTATAATTATGTTTAGATCCATAATGGTAGCTCTACGTATTTGTGGAAATTAAAAAAGGGGTAAAATTCAACAAAAACCATTCCGTAACTCCTAAAATACTCAAAGAATTAAATAGATTCTAGCCAAACAATGAAATTTCATTCAAATATAATTCATTGAAGCTGATATATGCTTGTTTTAAGTCTGAAATATCACAAACAGAGAAAACTAACAAAATAAAAATAAAAAAATTAAAATGATCATTTAGAATAATTTTCGCCTCCTTCCTGGTGTATTTTTTAATCAATAAATCCTTTTAGGCTTTAAGTTTCTTCATTCTTAAGAAAGTTTATATTATCAAGATTGGTTAATAATTTTGGCCCAAAACAACTAAAAAATATTGTTGCTTAGGACGTTGGTAAGTAAATTTTGGAAAAATCTAATAAAAAACATGTGTAAAAGTATATATTTTCTGAAAGAGCAAAAATTTCTATTTTAAACTACACCGATAACACAAGTTTGATTTTTTACATATTTTTTACTAGACGACCACCTTAAAGGTGCCAAAGTTAAAGTTGAAAAAAACTAATTTTAGGTTATTAGGGTAAAAATGAGCTTCATGTTTTTCAAAGTATTGATAAAATATTTAATATCGATTCTTTGAAAATATCATTCTCTATTGAGATTTCCATTTTCATTTCCATAAGAAATTCATAGTAGTGTTGATTACAATATAAAACCTGTCTCAATAAAACATTGGGCATACCACAACTGTGTTTCAGTCGAAAACTGGTAATAAAGATCATAATGTTTTATTGTTCTGTAAAGGGTTTCATATTTCTTTACTCAAACAGCTTAGCAGCGGTCATAATTGTAAATTAAAAACATTAGTATGTTAGAAAAATAACCGGCCCATACTTGAAATAAATCTAACGGTATAAATTTAAATTTTCATTAATTTAAATGAAAACAGATATTACAGGAAGACCTTTATTATCCACATCCATTATACGTTATGTTCTTCAATTATTTTAAAACTGTAAAAGATAAAATCGTTTACAAAGTATATAACAAATATCCACAAAAAGTAAACAAAATGTATCCTCAAACGTTTTATCATACAAAAATAAGACTATAAGTATCGGCATTGTTTACAGAACGCGAAAACTTGCGGGGCCTTCAAGAAACAGTTTATTGTTACTGGCTAAATTTTTGTATATTTCTTTTACAATATCTTTACATTTATAATTGACGTGATGTCCTCAGTTTATTCTCAGTTTATTTAGCATAAAATTAAAAAAAAGTCTAGAATAAATAAAAAGAATCCAAGAATACTACCATAATCAAATAAAAATTTAAATACACGTATCTTAAAATATTACCCTTTAAATTTCTTTACAATTTATTTTAATGAAATTGCGTTTATTTTTACTTTGTAGGACAAAAAATATAGGATTTTATCAGATGTCTTCAATTTGTAAAAATTTAATTTGTACTTTTTTTTTTACTATTACTGTTATTTTTAATAACATTATTAGCAACAACTTTTATACTATATTGTTAATTTTAAAATTAACAATATAGTATAAATTTTTTTTTATAAATTTTTTTTTAAAAAAGTTTATTTTTTATTCAACTTTATTTTCATTTTTAACTTTAAAAATTAGTATTATTATTATTAGTTAAATTGTTATGAAATAAAAATCTAAAGATTGAAGCTCATAATGCTCATGTAACGACTTGTATATGATGTGTTTCCTTAGGGTGCGGAAAAAAACTAAGAATAATTTATGTAAAGTTATGCACAATTTTTATGAATAAAATTTATTATTCAATGAACTTAAAAAACAGCATTCAAAAATCGATGCTTTGATTTACAAAATTAATTCAAGTTTGGTTCAAATTTGTATCGACTCAAATCTCAATATCAAAGATGTAGAAATCAGATTTGAGCTTTACAACGAATCGGTAAAATACATAAAAGTTCTAATGTCGTCATTAAACTTAATAAGCTTTTGTGTTCTTGATAAAGACTCTGAACGTGCTAAGTTTCAGTTTCAATTAAGAAAATATTCTTCTCTAAGTCATGTAAGATCAAAAGCTTTTCGATTTGCTGGTCATTACTGGAAACTTCAAGTAGTCAAGAAAAACCAACATTTTGGAATGTTTTTAAGATGGTACGGAACTAGCAAAGCTTCTGATTGCTCTAAAAATAATCTAAAATGCGTTGCTTCAGTCAAGTTTTCAATACTCAATAAACTTTTACCAGATGATTCTATATCACAAGGAGGAAGAAAAAAGAAAGATTTATTTGAAAAGGTTGGAGTTGGAATTGGATATAGCAGAATAATAGAAGTGAAAGAGCTAGAGTCATTCCGGGGGTATATTTTAAGTGATTCACTATTTTTGCAAGTTTTTATTAGATTGCGATCAACATTTTATCAGGATGAATTATCTGACTGTAAAAATGTTCAAGAATTTGTAAAGGGAACTCTTTTTGAGTTTCACAACACACATTGGTACATTGTTCTTTTTCCTGAAGGCGAGAAAGTAGTCCAAGAAGAAAAGGAAGTATTACAATCAATTGATGGTGATGATTTACAATCCCCCAATCAGCCATTAGCATCATTTAACCGTGACTCATTTAGAAATAGGTTTAAAAAGAATAAAAGTGTTAATAATGAAAGTCCATTGGAAACACCAGCCACTAAATCCAATGATAAAGAAAACGAACACAAAACAACTGATAAAAATGTTGATAAGGCAAAAAAAAAAAAACATGCTTCAATATATATGATGAGAGATATAAATAAGTTTAATAAATTGTTACGCCACGATGTTAAGTTTATGATATTAGTTGAAGGTGGCAACGACGTTGCATTAGAACAACATTTTTATGGAACAGACTCAAACGTTTTTGGAACAGCTTCTTTTATGACAGCAAAACAGTTAAAGCTGCTATGGAAAACAAATAATTTGAAAATAACAACAAAATTTTTGCAGATAGTACCTTATGTATACTTTGCTTACCAAATTAATCAAATAACGGAAAGAGTTGGAAACTCAGAGTTTTGCTTTAAAGATCAAAATAACTTGTCTTGGAAATTTTGTTTTATGCAACATTCGACCACAAAAGAATTTTTAAAAGGCGCAATTTTTCTTGACGATAATCAAGATGACGAACAAGTCAAGTATTTTATATCGCAAAATAAGATACTTATGGTATCATGGTTTGTAGAAATCTTAAGTCCAGTAAATATAGAGAAAAGCATTACTTTTTTTCCTCGTAGTAAGCGAGAGATAAGAGAATACCGAATAAGTTCAATAGGAGAAAAAGACATGGTAACGTTTCCCGTGACAGTTCAAGAAGTAAGTTTTCTATTTTTTTCTTCTTCTTTTTTTTCTTTTATAAATTTATAAGTTTTTTGATAGTAGAAAGGCATAACGCTACAATAGTTGCTATAGCTAGAATTTTAATAATCTCTTTTCATTTTTTATTTGTTTATTAATTATTTTATTTCATTTATAAAAATTTTTTTTTCTTGAATATACGAGGTGGTACGAGATTTTGTAAACAGCGCCCGTATTTGTTTTGCTCAATAAGGAAAAGGATTTAACTTGCCAAACTTTCGAATGCTCGTGTTTGTAACCTATATTAAACATTTGAAACTAGGGACATGTCAAAAACTTATATATTATGTAAATATATTGTGGTTAACTTGGTTATAAATGAACTTTAAATTGTTAATTCGAAAGTTTATAAAGTTTCACTAATTGCAACTTGAAAAATTATCATGGCCGATGACACGGGTTTCAAAGTGGATGGGCTCAATCTTAATTTCTGAAAAAAGTCCTCTATATCTAGAATTTTTTTCTAAAAAAAAAAAAAAAGTCTTTTAGAAAAACTCTGATTATTTTTATTCTGCAATTTAATGTAACATTTTTTATTAAAAATGGACGTAGCGAAAAGAAATCTGAATATAGAACTTTTCACAACATAATTGCAACTTTTACTATTACATTCTTTATAAAATAAGTATTAAAAAATAAAACGGTATAGTAGAGATTTAAAAATGTTAACCTTACTTGTAAAAATTTAGTAAAAACCGTCATTAACGACATCGGTTTAGCAACAAATCTTAGGTGCGTCCGCGTGCCGTTACTGGGTAATGCGTAAAAATTAAATTCAAACAGGTCAGAAATTCAAAAAGTTTATCGTTTTATGATCTATAACTTTGCTCAAAGAGATAAGCTTCAGTCTTTGATCTGTTTAAAGAGATAAACTCTAGTTTTTGATCTGTTTGAATATATTTCTTTAATTTTTTTAACCATTTTTTTTATTTACATTTTGCCGATAAAAAAAAAATTTACAGTCGTAACTTATAAAAAAATAATTACATGACCGGGGCTAGAAGAAGTCAAATTTAGTCTTATCATTAAGCCCCAAACCATTTAAATGGTTTTTCCTAATTAAGAATTGAATTTCCTAATTAGGATAGATACAAAGCGTACTTTTACCAAAATCTACATTTAGGAAACTAAAAAGTTTTTTTTTCTTTTGCTGCAATCTAATATCCTGTTAAAATCGGTAATTGTACTCAATCTGGTGTAAAGCTCTTAAACCCAAACGACCTAGGTACCATGCCTTTGATTATGAAACCAACAAGTTTTTTTTTAATGTTTACTTTTTTAGAAAAAAAAAGAAAAGATTTTGGGTCCTCGACGTTATTTGCAGTATATTCTGTGAAAATTTAACTCTTTATTCGGTTGTCTGCTATGAACTCTAAAGCAGGAACTTTAGCAGCAAAAGCATTCAACTTTGAACAAGAGATTTTTTTATCGTGTTTATCTTTCAATTCAGTTACTTATTAAATTTTAGTAAGTTTATTTATAACTTTAAAAAAGTAAAGTGGATTTTAAAAGGTAGATATTTATCAATTGAAAAATAGCTATAGACCTAAGGAATGACACATTAACCAACTGACACATAGAAATAGGCACATTCATCAACTGACATATATAAATAAGTTGACATAAATGGATTGCAGGGTTTTAGTGAGGGACACAAACATTACTCTTTAAAAAGTTTTATATTTTACAGATTAAAAAAATTCTAATTTCTTATTTTAAAAAGTCTAAAGACTTTATATTGCTCAAAAAACTGCATTGCTTGCATTTTAATAAAATAATTTTTAATTTGTCAAAAGTTGAATAAGATAAGAAAAAAATATTTAAATGATAATGAAACAAAATAAAAATAACTATATTCTTTATTAAAGTATGTCAAAATACTTGAAATGTTAATTTCTTAGTGTAATTCTTTGGTCCTCACAATCGGAATTGCAATTTACAACTTGAAAACACATTAATGCTGTTTGATGCATCTCTGCAACATAATACATCTGCTCAGCGCGAGTGTGTTGAAAGAAGTAACATTAGACTATTCTAGAAGATTTACAGTCAGTTACAAAGCTGGTTTTGATAGTTCTAAGACCAGATTTAGATATAGAAACAAATAAAAAGAGGTTGTGGAAAAATTTTGATTTTGTGGAAAAAATAAAATGTTTAATAGAAAGCTATTAAATATTTTACTTTTTCCACAAAATCACATCTTGCGAAAAATTTTAAAATATATTTGGAACCTTCGAAAGCTGCAATTTAAGTGGGTTACTCTCTAAAAAGTTAACTGGATAAGTTTTTGACAACTGTTCGAACTATAAAAAGCAATCACAACAAAAATTACAATTTAGATAAAGTGATTTTTTAAAACCTCGGTCCAATGTATAAATATTAAAGTTTCAAATAGTCTCTTATACTTGTTTGAACCTTATCTTTTGCTTTCCATTTAGCTATAGGTTTGTTACGTTCTTACAAAATATTTTTTCGGCATGGGATCTATTATATCTCTCGCATTTTATTTTGTGTTGTAGCATTTTTGCTGGATTTAAAAACAAAGTTTTATATTTTAAATGTAGAGATATCAAATACCTTTTTGTTAATCCGGCAAAACAAACTTCCAATTCTTATCTAGAAATTAGGTAATAAATTTAATTCTAATTTTGAAATTTATTATTAGTTGTTTCGAAAAACATAACATAAAGAAAACCGATTTACTAACTCTAAATATTGTTACCAATTTTTCTAAATTTTTTTTATTTACCTCGATTGCTTATGGCTAGTTACCCTCACACAAAGTTTAAACTTTTTTCTTTCCAACCAAGCCAATTTCATTATATAGTTATTATTGAATGATAAACTTTGAAATCAAGTTTGCAATCCATGGTCAACTAGAAGTAAAGATATGCAGTTTTTAAGATGAAAAAAATAATTGGACCTTTTAACAAAGTAGGGGAAATTGATTTCAAAAAGTGGACTTTAAGCAATATTGTGTAAAATACGCTATTAAAAGTATATTTAATATATCTTTATGTCTTTATAAAAAAAATCTATATGTCTTTATATGAAAAAATGTTATCTATATGTCGTTATAAGTAAAAACGTTATCTATATGTCTTTATAAGAAAAAATGTTCTTCATATCCCTCTTAATGTTAGTTTAAAAAAAAATCAATTGTGCAGTTTATTATATATAGTTAAGTATTTAGTATTTTTTTGACTTAATTAAAATCAATTATAGCATTATATTACCCTAATGGTGTGCATAATCACACAAAATATATACCTTCCACCAAAAGGTTTACTCTTAAGAAAATTTTTTTTTTCTTATAGAACACTTTAATTTTAAAGACTTAACTTGGAAACTTTTATGAAAAAACAGACGGAGATTTATTTTTAAAAATAAGTATATATTTTTTGTAAAACTTTTTTTGTATTACCAATAAATAAAATATTAAAAAAAAGTACTGTCGCAGATTTATGATGTCAGAATTGTTCGTGTACTAACTATACCAACTCCAATCACTATAGTTTTTATTATTATTTAATAATAATAAAAACTATAGTAATTGGAGTTGGAATAGTTAGTACACGTTATTGTTCAAAACTAAGAATATAGTAATTATATTCTTAGTTTTAAACAATAACGGTCTTGTTTATTGTTACTTTTGTAAAAGAACAGACGTGATGGAAACCTTGATGCGAATATTAAACTGCTCAAAACGTCAAAAGCCATACAATAAAAAAATCAAAAATTTTGTGATTTAAAATTGTTGCATAACTTTTAAACTAATAATAATATTAGTTGAAAAATTATGGAGAGACAATTTTAAGGTTTAAATTATAACACTTCTTTAGTTAAGTTTTTAAGTATATTAGTCTTACATGGCCTTAATCTATATAACTATGAAATTATGTCATATATTGATGTTTTATTTATTTAATTATTTTACGTATATCAATTTTTTTTTTCGCACCCCACAAATTTAAAAATATTTTTTATCACTTTTAAACAGCCTCCTAACTTACTTTACTTTTCAAACATGTTTTATCGAATATATAAATTTACAAAAAAAAATTCTTTCTAAAATATAATAGAGGGAACCCCAACCCCCCCCCCCCATGGATCCGCCCTTCATATATGCATATAATGCAGTAATAAAATATTTAAAAACTCAAAACGTTTGAAAATTAAATAAGTCCCATTATGTCAAATTTATATTAACAAACTAAACATTATCACAGATAATTAAAAAAAATATTTTTTTTAGCTGCCCCCAGAAGTCCTTACGGTCTTATTCACAGAGTAGTGCGGAAGAGCATGTGAAAGAAAGTTTACACCTCCTTCCTTACCTATTTTAAAAACTTGTTCAGTGTTGGACCAAGGATTTCTAGATTCTGAGGCAAGCGCGCTAACCTGTGCTCTTAACTTTACGGCTGCTCTTAACTTTAATTTGGTTAAGTTTTTATAAAATTATTTAATTAAGACAAGGTATCGAAGATTGCTAAAAGAAAGCTAAAAAAAGAACATTAACAGAAAAATACATAATACTAAAACAAAATCAAAGCTTTGCATTGTGCAAAAGAACTTGGGTGCGACCAGATTCAAGTATTTGGAACATTCGCTAAAGTAGGACAATAATGATCATTAAGATTTCGAGTTAACGGGATTCTATTGTTTTAAACGTTTTGAAGTGCGGGGGAAAAAAAAAAAAAAGCAAAAATTAGGTATAATTTTTTTAAAGTACGGAAATTTTATTTGTTTTTAACTGGATATTTCTGTGCACAAATGGCAAACATATTTTTCTGGAATTTATTCACACTTTCATCTGAATAAGTTCTATCTTTGGACATCAGTTATTCGTATGAATAAACGAAATCTAAAATATGAATAAAACGACAGAAATTGGTAATAACTTGAGGATTATCTTTCCAAAGCATTTAAATTTCCTGGATCTTTTACTCCAGATGTCCTAACTGCAGTTAATAGATCAATACCAGTTATGCAGCCTGTAGCACTGGTTAATGATTCTCTTTTTAAAGCAAAAGCAGACTGAGATTATTAAGCTGTTTTGAAAAGAAAAAAATTCATATTTTTACTTCACATACTTTATACGAACATAGTCTTATGTTGAACATAGTATGTTTAACATAAGACTATGTTCAACATGTTCTTGACACAGTTGAAGACATCTACATATTTATAAGGTAGTTACATATTCGTTATTTAACTGTGTTAGTGCTGCAGAGATGAAGAAGAAAATGTATGGTAGCATTCTCTGCACTCTGACAGACCGTGCATCAGTAAATCATGCTGCAATAATTAAGCTTAATGACGTTCTGGTCCAGCTGTTATCTGTTGAAACTGCATTGTTATCTGCATTCACTCTATGGCATCGTGAATGAGGTAAGAAAAAAACATAAAAAGTTGTCTTCTGCAAGTACAATCTTTGGACAAGACTGTTGAATAGCTAACCTTCTACACAGCTTTTCAAAGTTAAGGTAAACTAAGATTACAAATATTACAAAATTTAAATATTATAATCTTTATTATAATATTTTTTATTATTAAATAGTGTAGTCTTTCAAATTATTACATTTTAAAACCATTTTTTTAAACTTTTTATTTAGGAAAAATATAATATATCTATTAAATGCTTTATTTTTTAAATAAACCTGCAATTTATATAATTTGAAATTATATATATCTTTAGATATGAAGACAAAGGTAGCCCATCTGGCTTCAAACTCTTCTTGAAGGGTCAAAAGATGTGATTCATCAAGAAGATGACATCAATCCTGTGGGATTTTTACTCGCTGTATTAATAGACTACACATCATTTTTTATATGATTGAGGTTGTGTTCATATATAGAAATTTATTAACTACCTAGATAAGTCAGGCAATAGTCAAGTATCTCTCAGGACATCTTTATTAGAAGATTTGAAAAATACCTCAATCTGCACATACCTGCAAGCATTTGGTCTTGTTGGTGGTGCAGATTGAGTGAAAACTGGACTGTTAATGGTTTTTTTCTATTCAGAGGAAACCAAGCATCATTTTGACTTGGTATATATATGAATGGTTTTTTAGAAGTTTTTCTATAATTTCAAATAATTATTTATTTTATTATAAAAATAGTAATATAAATTTGCTTCTAAAAGCTCAATTTTTTCAACCTCTCATGTAATCTCATGTAAGAATGTCTGATAGGCGTGAGACCACTATTGCTACATAACATCCTGAATTTCTATTGAAAAACCAGTCCCTTGTTGTTCAGGAAGATCCCAGAATCCTCCTAAATATTTAAATGACTATATTTGAACTATTTGAACTTATTTAACTTGTTTTACTTAACATTGTAGAATGTGCTGATTCTTCTTATTATTATTGCCCTTGTTAAATTGTTGAATTTTATTATGTGTAAACTAAAACTAATCTGTTTATATATTTTAGTTTACATATTATTATATAAAGAATAAAGCCTTCTATGTTGGCTTAGTATTAATTATAGACTATTTAATTCACTACAGTACAGATAGTGTCACAAAAGTTATTGCCAACCACTCTGTGGATTGGATTTTTACTCAAACTTTTGAGGAGAGGAACAGGTAAGTCATATTTTGCATTAATATGAGTGTTCAGGCTAGACAAAATGGAAAAAAAAAAAAGACAATTAAGAAATAAAAAAGGTCTTGATTGATTGGATAAAAAAAACTACCATTGGAAAACAGATGAACTAGAGGAAGATGCAGAGGATTCTAAATTGAGTTGGTTTTGGAAAATTTGTTTTTATGCTGACCTATCATTTTTTTAACACAAAGTAGTATTTATACTATACAAGCTACTATGTTATCTATATATATATATATAGTTATATTATATTATGTTATCTATTTATATACTATTTATCTATTTATATATATATATATATATATAGAGAGAGACTTTTTTTTTTAATAGATAAAGATTATATATAACATATATATATATATATATATATATATATATATATATATATATATATATATATATATATATATATATATATATATATATATAATCTTTATCTATTAAAAAAAAAAAAGTCTCTTTATTGTCATTTGAAAAAAATAGTTTAGTAAAAAAAAATAATTTTTTGTGAGGTATTGAAACCCCCCTCCTAACCCTCCTTCCCCCCTCCCCTTTTTTCCATGCCTTGATTAAATAATTGCATTTTAAGATTAAAAATAATTTAATTGCTCATCATTTTACTAAGTTATAAAAGTTTTATAAAACCTGATCACAAAAAATGCATTTTTAAAGGTTTTAAGTTATATACTAAAACTTATATACTACTCATCATACATTAACATGGTACCATTTTAGATGTAATTAACATGTTTGGTACCATTTTAAAGAGAATTTTAAACAATTATTACACTTTCAAACTTTTTGATTATTTAAAGAATATGGTAATGTGCTTACTATCAAGTCTTTAATTAAAATTGAAAAAAAAGGTGGGGGGGGGGAGTTAAATTATTTTTGGAAAATTTCTCACCCATGCCAAGTTTATTAAGACCCTCCTGTTAATTAATTTTTACTTGTTATCAATAAAAACTTTATATCTATAAAAAAAACTCAGTGAAAATCAGCCTTAAAAATTAGAAAATAATTATTTCAGTCACCAATAATAACAAAAAACTTTCAGTCTAAACAGATTTAAAATTTGTTGAACAAATCTTGATTTGTCAAAAATGAGCCTTTGGTTTATTTCTCACCAAATTATAAAACTTATACCAGTATAATAAATCCTATTAAAATTATGATAAAACAGCTGTTAGAAAATGCTCATTTGACCGCAAGCCACAGTAGAACTTAATAGTTTTATGGGTGTTTTGTAAAAAGTATTAGTTTAGATTTATAAACTGAAATTTTTTATAAAAAACATTTATATTCTAACATCACAAATCTCTCCCCCCCTCTCCTCTTTTATTAAAACCCCCTCGTTTACTAGATATGGACTAAAATTCCCACCCACCCTATTATTCCCACCCCCTCTTGTATTAAGGACTTGAGAGTACCAACTACTTTTTTTTTCTAATTTTTCTTTCACATTTTTTCTTAAATTCTTTTCATATTTTTCTTTAATAAATAATTTTCCATAAACTATTTTAAAAGTAAAACTTACTGTAAACTATTGAATCTCATTTTATCTCAACATTTGCTAATTCATCTTTGTGATAGAAATTGAAGAGGTATTTTCTGGATTGGTTATATTTACTCAGAGATCTATTTAATTTTTCTTGTTTAAATTGTTTTTGTTGAAATTGTTTTTTATTTTAAATTTTGATGTCAAAATCCTAAATAATTTGTTGCATTTTCTACTATTTATCTTAATGTAATCTTTTTCAAATTATTCAATAAAAAACTTTATTATTTTGAATTAAACTTCTTTTTAGGTAATTTCTGATGAAAGTCCATTTTTGGACAGTAATGGGGCACTTTCAGTAAAACTGTCTATTTTATGCAGTAATTTTGTTGATGATAATGACTTATCGGATGCAGCATATGATGCTTTCACTCAATCAAAAAACAAGGCATCAACAAAAGAGATAAACCATGCTTCACAACAAGATACACTTGGGTAAGCTCAACCTTCTGAAAGTAACTTTAAACTTGTAATTACTAAACACTGTATAAATATCTCATTTTATATTTAAACACTATATAAGTATCTCACTTTATATTTAAAGAGCTTAAAGTGGCAAAAAAAAAAAAAAGTAACATAATGGTTTTTAGTAATTTCAAAACACTCTCTCATCTAATTGATATGCTAAAAAAAAAGTGGCAAGATGGCTTATACTTTATAAAAAGGTGGTGGGATGGCAACCTGCCTGATCCTACCTCACTTTTAGCACTATGTATACACATACACACAAGAATATTTGGGTTTGCGCAAGTACTATCTAGGTATGAAGGACTTTTGCTATGAAAATTTTTTTTTTTCCGCCTTATGAAACTTTTATTTTTTTGAGTTGGCATTTCAAAACTTAAAATGTTTAAAATATATTAGGACAGTGCTGAACTAAATCCACAGAAGTACATAGATTGCAGATCATGGCTAAGTATTTGTTAGGATACTACCAGGCTCCTCACATAGTCTAGGAAAGACTTAGCTGCCCGTAATGCCAAATTCCAAGCCACACCAATAGGTTGACTAGGCAGCAGTTTATTTATTTCTTTTTTTTGTTTTGTTTAAGACACTATTCATTAAATTCATTTGCAACACTATTCCTTTTTTTTGTTTTCAACACTATTCATTAAACTCCTTTGTGACATTATTCTTTTTTTTATTTTCAACACTATTCATTAAATTCATTTGCAACATTATTCCTTATTCTGCTATTTTATAATCTCTACTTCTATTATTACTATTTCTACATTTCTGTTATTTTACAATCGATAATACGACAATTAGTGACACTATTCCTTTTACATTTTTGACAATCAAATTTGCGGCAATAAAAATTTTGTGACACCATTTTGCCACACCCAATACTTAATAAGTTAAATAAATAAACTTCATCTTTACTTTAAGAATAATTTTATTCTCAATTTAAACTTGTTAAACCAGAATAATTAGCTTCTAAAAATGCTGTATATGTATTCATAAGTTTCTCTGTTTGTAAAGTTCTGAAGATTTTTAATTTTTTTTTTGCTACAACTGGATAAAAAGACCAGAAAAATTTTTTAGTTTTAATTCTTTTTATTGAAAAACTCTGCTGAACACAGAGAATCTTTGATGAACACAAAGAATCTTTAATGAGCACAGAGAAGCTTTGATGGCTTTATTAATCAAAAGAACATTGGACATATGTCTTAAAGATGAAACTAAAAAAGAACATTGGAGATATTGGAGAATGATTTTTAGTCGTGCGATTGCTGTGGTTTGTACTTTAGTTGAAAAAAAATATCAAAACATTTAGTTTCTAACGAGTCATTTGGAGAACAGAGCAGTAGAAATTTCTTTAACTTCTTAAATTGATCACAAAATTTGATCCATTCATCTCAGAACACATTTAAAATTATGGTCACATAATTAAAAGAATTCGGGCGCAATTTTTACAAAAATATCCTTTTCTTTGTTGTGTGTAGCACATTATATAAAATTGTATTTTAAGAGTTAGTTGTCAATTTCTTAAGCAGAAAGGAAACAGTACAAGATGCAAAGTGATATAACTCATTTTAAAGTTAATGTATAGTTTAAACACTGGGAGAATAAAATCTCCACTTTGGTGCAATAAAGAAGATCGCAATTTCTTGAAATGTGTCACAATAAGGTTAATCTGTTTTAATATTTTGATACGTTTGCAATAATCGAAGAAAATAGAGTTATGAGAAAATGTGTAATCTGTAAGAGTAAAGAGGCATAAACATTAAGTTTAAAAAAAAATGAAGCTAAGTGTTAAGTAGAGATGGTTAGGAGTGCTGGTTTACTTTGTAATTATTGGAAGTGCTTGGTAATTTTGCAGGTGCTTTTTAAGTTTTGAAGGTGTCTGGCAACCCAGAAACACGAAAAGAGGTGTTGGTTAGTTGTAAATCGCTCGCTTCATAAGTGAGAGGTTCCGAGTTCGATCCCATTACGTCCCTGGTAGTACTGCGCTCAACTTGTTTCTCAGCGCAGCAGCCTTGTTTGTCAAGGTTTGTGTTTCAGAGTTATAGAGTTAAGAGAGGGTTATAACCACTATTAAGTAGCCTACTCATCTGTAGTGGCCTGCTCGGCCTTGAGGAAGTGAATAACAAAAAAAAAAAAAAAAAAAAAAAATTCTCTGTTAGTTTAATGGAGAGATGTGAATATGGCTGCAGGGTTCTCAAGCAAACCTGGTTTTCATTTAAAATATGTACTTTGAATTTAACAAATTATTGTGTAAAAGTAAAAAATTCACAAATATAACTATTGATATATTATGAATAATTGTAAAAATATGTTTCATTGAGTTACAAAATAATGATTGTTGTATTTAGTGTAACAAGTTTATACAAATTTCTTGTTAATAACCTGAGAGTATACTAAGAGTGTTTGAGTGGTATCTATCAGCATGTAAAAAAAGCATGCAAAAATCTCTCTTTCTCATTAGTTTATTGGTTAGGTATTGATGTAAAAAATACAAGAAATTCATATCTTTTTAAACATAAATAAAAATTTTTAAAATATAACAATGTTTTAGCAAAACCTTGTATTTACTGCGAAAATATTTCTGTCTAATGTTTAAAAGCTTGTTTACTTTTAGTTTTAGACATAAAATTTCTACTTGCTTTTTGAGTTCTTAAAAAACCATCTCTCTTTTCATGAGTGTACACTCTACTTGAAGCTTCTCTAACTTGCTTTACATAATCCTTAACAGATTGTTCATGACCTGACCAATTAGGGACCTTCATAGGCTTTAATAGAAACTGCCTTATTTCAAAAGTTGTTAGAGAGGTAGTAAGGATTTTGGTTCATAAATATGGATTAAGGTTTATAAACAGGTAACTCCCATAATATCAGGTCTACCAATTTCTTTGCACCAAGTTCAAAATTGGAGTTTTTATTAGCCTTGGTGATAAATCACTTTTTTGAGATCCTTATTTCCAGTCCTCTAATATCTACTATCTTAACACAACTTAAACACATCAACGTTTGAAGTATAAACTAACTGAAACAAAACAAGCTGATCTATGAGTGGTTGGAAGTACTATTTTAACTACGTCTTCTTTCTGAAATTGGAGTTGCTTCAGCTGGTAAAGTATATGCTTGGGACCTTCAATCTAAGAATATTTGATCTGGAACCAACAAGAAAATTTTTTAAGTCTTTACCTTCGATGCCATGTTGAGATATCCATATTCTACATATTCTGTAAGCAGTAGAAAACCATCTTGAATGAGAAACAGGATAATTTGTAATAAATGTAGTTTTGGTGGTAAAATCTCACTTCTAATGGGATTTTACTACATAACCACCTGTATCTATAAAACCGATCAACAAACAAGTTATTTAACATTTTATCATCTAGAGCAATATGTGGATTACCTATATTATTAGGTTCAAATGATGGATTGATTTCTAGATCTCTAGCCAAATCAAACATGGACCTAATTTTGCCAGACCATTTATTGTTTGAAGTTGTTTTACAATTTAAAAAGGTTACTAGGTCGTAACTCATTTGTATGGAGTTGAGAAATAAGCCAAACAAATTTTTTTCATAACCTAATTTTTAAATGTTTGATAACTTGCTGGTCTTTGATGGCATGCTAGTCTTATCCATAAGCTTTCTTTTTATGGTCTATCAGATAACATCTTTAAGATTATTGAATCTTTCCTTACCAATCATATTATATAAGTTGTCCTTGATGGACAGCACTCTTCTTCATATCCTTTACTTTCAGTGGTACCTCAAGGTTCTATCCTTGGCTCTATACTCTTTAATTTACATTAGTAATCTCCCAAAAATTCTCACATCTAAGGTGGCATTGTTCGCTGATGATACTATCATTTATTTTTGTCTTGACAAGAAGCCAACACTCTGATTGTTTGGAGGGGGCATTTGAGCTTGAAAAGGATCTCACTTCTTCTACATCATGGGGCTCTAGATGGTTAGTGAACTTTAACTCAGATAAAACCTAATTTTTTTTAGCTAATCGTTATCGCAATAATCTAGATCTTCCTATATTTTTGAACGGTAATGTACTCAATGAGTCATCTACGCTTCATCTTCTAGGATTAACTCTTACTTTTGACCTTTCTTGGAAACCATATATCAAATCAATTGCAAAATTACCGTCTGCTAAGGTTACATCTCTTTATCAAGCTCGAAACTTTCTTACTCCTGATTCTATTCTGTATCTCTATAAATCTCAAATCTGCCCTTGTATGGAATACTGTTGCCATATCTGGGGCATATCTTACAATGATGCTCTTTCTCTATTAGACAAGGTGCAAAAATGCATTGTAAACATAGTTGGACCTGCTCTTGCAGCCAACCTCGAACCATTATCACATTGTCATAATGTTGCTTCTCTTTCTCTTTTCTACAAATACTATAATGGGCACTGCTTTAAAGAGCTAGTGTCTCTTGTGCCATCTACTAAAATTCATTCTTGTGTTCTCGTCATTCAATTAAGTCTCATCCTTTTACTTTGAATGTTCCAAAGTGTTCCAAAAATTCTTATAACTCTAGTTTTTTTTATCAAACGTCAGTTCTTCGGATTTCGTTTCCTTTATCTTGTTTTCCTGATTCATATAATTGCAATCTTTTAAGTTGTCTGTCAATCATTATCTTGCTCTATAAACTTCTTTTCTCTTCCAGTAGCTTTCAACTCTAATAGTGGTTGCTTGCAGCCTTGTTGGAAGTAAAGATAATAAGAAAGAACAAACAAAATTTTTTTTTTACCCCTACAGTCAGTATTTTAATTTGTGGAATCTCCACCAACAACTTGTAATGGTTTGTCAATATCCCCTCTTAGTCAGCCATTCAAAAATATTATTTGCTTTATCTCTGCATGTTTAACAAATTCGGTCGCTTTCTCAGGAGTAAAGTTAAATGAATAGTTTCCTTCAAAACATAGTTTCATAAAACATTGTAACGTTCTTTCTTAGCAGTTACAATAAATTTTACATTTGAGCCATCAAGTTATATATATGTATATATATATATATATATATATATATATATATATATATATATATATATATATATATATATATATATATATATATATATATATACACATATATATATATATATATATATATATATATATATATATATATATATATATATATATATATATATATATATATATTTAAAGTATTATAAAAAGTAACACTTTTTTATTTGCTTCTTTAGTTTCCATTTCCTTTTTATGTTTCCAATAGAGATTTTTTATGGTCATTCGATTTTCCAATAGAGATTTTTTATGGTCATTTTATAGTCACCTTTTTCTTGATTGCTAAAGACTCAAGCCTCGGTTTTTTCTTCAACAAAAAATTTTGCTGTCTTTATTTTTAATCATTTTTCTTGATCTTCTCTAATAATCTTTTAATTTTTTTCCTGGTCTCGATCTTATCATGTGATCCAACTTGAAGCTTGCTTATATTTTCAACTTTTTCTCTTTGAAAATATAAAAGCTTAACTCAATAGAAGGTATTTTATATTCTTCTGTACATTTGCATTTATAATATACTTATTTAGAACAATCATCAGAACAATTAAACGCATCACATTTGAACGCATGCTAATATATTATAAAGTTTATCAAGTTTTGTTTCAAACTTTAAATTTTTAATCCTTTTTTTCTTGGACAAGCAATTACTGAAGCCTTATTTCACAATGTCAGTACTATATTGTGAATGGTTTTTTCTGTAATTAATTTAGAAAGTTTAAAAAAATTTTTAAAATTCTTATATTAAGTTAAATATCTTGTATATTGTAAATATACAAGATATATATATATATATATATATATATATATATATATATATATATATATATATATATATATATATATATATATATATATATGTATATATATATATATATATATATATATATATATATATATATATATATATATATATATATATATATATATATATATATATATATATATATATGTATATACACACAATTAAATTTAGAAAAAACAACTTTTAATGGAACTTAAAGTTTCATGCCTATTGGCAATCATCAGCCATGAAGTACAAAATCAAAAATATAAAAAACCGTTTAAAAATTAAAAACTACGGTAGAATGAGTTCTGACATTATAGTACAAGAAGACGTAATGGAAAACTAGTTTCCACTATCAAATAATGAAGAAAAAATTTATTTTTGTGTCTACATTTAGAAGCTAATTTGCCTCTTGTTTAGCAGATTCCTTGGTAAAATAATATTTCGAATTTCTCATTTAAACAAAACTTACAAATTTTTGATGCTGGATTGTATGATTTACAGCGTTTAATAATATTCCATTTGATTGAAGATGTAAAATTGTTTTCTTTTAATTCCCATACTTCCTTAGACAACTCAGTGTCATTTTTGTACTTTTTATATTAAAGGATTTTAGATGGTTCGCATAACAGAGCTTAAAAGAGGTTTCGCTTATCCCAATGTATACATTATCGTTGTATTGAGGTTTATTTGAGCTTACGGTGGCTTAGTAAACAATGTTGTTAGACAAGCAATTGTTGTTCAATGGACAAAGAGATTTTTAAATGCAAATGCAGGCTTTTTCTGATAATTTTACATCACCATGTCAAATATTTTTGTTGTGTGAGTTGATAATAGATTTGATGTTTGACATGCAGGAGTAGCTTATCTTAATTGTGTTTCTGTTAAATATTTTGTGTAGTTTGTGGTGTTTAGGAAAATGTATGTCAATTAGGGTTAAAAAGTGTTGACCAATTTTAGTTGTAACATTTTTATTAAATGGTGGATTGTTTTTCATTTTTAAACGGTTTTTTTATATTTTTGATTTTGTACTTCATGGCTGATGATTGCTGATAGACATGAAACTTTAAGTTCCATTAAAAGTTTTTTTTTTTAAATTTAAGTATAATTTTAAATTTTTTTAAATTTAAGTATAAATTTTTTTAAATTTAAGTATAAATTTTTTTAAATTTAAGTATAAATTTAAGTCTCTGTTTTTGAAAAAATATATATTTCTTAAATATTGAGCAGTCTACAACAATCAAGAGTTTAGTATTTTTAATACTAAATCATATAACAACAATATGAATGTATATATACTTCTGATAAAAGAATACCATTTATACTGAGCAAATATTTTTCTGATTTAAAATATGAAATCAGATTTGATTCTTCAAAAAGTTTTAGAGTTTTTACTTAAACCCAGTAAATTTTCATTAAAGATTAAGACCCTTAAGATTTCATTTTTTTTTAAATATCTTATATTGACACACCTTATTCTGTCCTGATACAGATTTAGATCATTATACAGATTTAATTGACAAATTTTCATAATAAAATCAGCAAAAGAAAAATTTTCAAATTAAACATTTATGTTCTAAAGTTATAAATTACTTTTAGTATGTCTTGTCATTTTACATTTCATATGCAAAATTATCATTATTATTTAGTGAATTAAAAATTAAGTGAATTATATTTAGTGAATTAAAAAGTGAATTATATTTAGTGAATTAAAAAATAACTCAATAAATTGAGAAAAAGTAAATAGATAATAAAATAAAAAATTGTAGTTTCAATTTTAAATTCATTCCAAAAAAATTTCCAGAGAAACAAAAAAAATGTCATAAAGAAAAATATTGTAAAAATTCCTAACTTCCTATTTCTAAAAGGGGCCAAATGAACTCCTTGAATTATTTAAATTAGATTAGTGAAAAAAAGGATTTGATAGGATTTTTGACAGCAAGAACAACAATAAAGTCATCAAAAATTTTTGATGAAAAAAAGCAGTTTCTATATTTTTGAAAATTTTTGATTGATTTTTTTTATTTGTAATTATTTGCTATATTTATTATTTTGATGAAATATATATAAGACTTTTGTCTTATATATTTCATAAATATTTCAAATATATATTTCATATAATATATATTTCATAAATATTTCAAAAATATTTATCAGTTAGTCAGGACCAGAATTTTTTGATATTAGGCCACTTTATTTTGATATTTGGCCACAAAACATCATCATTTGGCCACTTTATTTTGATATTTGGCCACAAAACATCATTATTTGACATCATCATTTATTAATAAAATTAATTATTAATAAAAGATTATTGCGAAAATTTACAATACTTCCCGCGATACTATCCTAATCATAGTATTAAATGGATTCTATATCAGAGCTTGACAATGGTGAACTTGCTGACGAATATATAAAACTCACAAATTAATTGTGAGTCATCATTGGTTGAGGTTTAAAATTACCACAGTTTCTTTAGTATTCATCATTTAATAAATAAAAAAATTATTAGTTACAGATATTGCAATTATTTCTTTATTATTTTTTCATTCTGAATATTTAACTTTTTAAGTTAATTCAAATACTTTATACACTTATGCTAATACACTTTATTAATATATAATTTTCAATTGAATGGTTATTGATAACAATATAAACAAATATTAATTTATGTTTTGTAGTGATATTAACAGTGACGAAGATGATACCTTATTATCATCTTTAAAAGATCACATTGATGCATATGAGAAGAACAAAGTTCAGGACCCAAAGTTTAAAATTACTAAGAAGGTAAATTAAATCTTCTTAACTATTGTTTTGTTGCAAATTTAAGTTAAGCGCTTTTTTACTTTCTTGTGAATGAAATTGAAATCTTGAAAAATGATTTTAAAGATTTGATTGGAAATTTTTTTGGTGATTTCAATGACAATTATTAATTTGAACAGCATTTCAATTTAGTACCAACATAAAATCTATCAAGTAATACTTGTATTTACAATAAAAAAATATAGTTTCAATGTTTGTTTTTAAAAAACACCTTTTTATCTACAAGTTTGCTTTAAATTAAATAAAAATTTATTATTATTTTATTGTAAGTTGTTTTTATTTTTATTTTGTTAGATCAAAGGAAAAGAATGTAGCATAGCTCAACTGAAAATAGACAGTCGTCCTTCTTCAGATGATTCTAAAGAACTTATTGATTTAGCCAAAGATCTTGAAAATGTGATAAGGGTAAATTTTTCATTTCAATCAAATTGGAACTGGAAATGTGTTTTATGGCATTTTGTTTGTTTAGATTATAATTGATCAGTTGAAAGCTTTTTTTTTCTTCTTTATCAGAAAATATTTGCTTATTCATAAATTTTTTTAGAATTAGGATTTAAAGATGGTTTTTTTTTTTTAGTCTGTTCCTCTTCATATCTCAAAGGTACTATATGCAGGTGCTCTTGGGCAAACAACTATCGTAAGAAATCATTACCAGCTAGATTTCATCATATTTTTAAAAGGTTATTCCTTAAAATTTTAAGCTTAGTTTTTTTAAAGACCTTCAATTTTAGTTTAATGAAAAAGTGTTTTAATATATTAACAATATTTTGTGTTAAATGAACCATTTCATCCATTAAAAAATTTAAAAAGGTCAGTTTTATTGATTTATTGGCTTTTAGGTTACTTTTCTTAAAAAATTTTTAATAATGTGTTTTTTGTATTTTAATCCACAAAACAAAATTTAACTTTCAAAAACTTTTTTTTAGAGAAACTTAGTTTCACTTTTAAACCTTTATGCTTTCATCTAAGTACTTTTTTTTCTTTCTAGTTTTAGCAAAAAACTGTTTTAAAAACAAAACTTTTTTAGTTTTTTAAAGAAGAATGAAGAGTTTATATAAAAGAGATGTTTCGATAAAAGGGTTTGGATTACATTGATTTTCAAACTGCAATGTTTATCTAGATCAAATGTCAAATGAATCAAATTAATTTTAAATTCGGGAATTATCTTTTTTTTGGATATTTCCGGAATTCTGGATATTTCTTTATATTTTTTTTTTACGGATGCCCAAATAGTTTTCTGGAAATCCAAGTTAAAGATATTTTTTTTGTCATCAAAGAGTTAAAGTAGTAAAGGTATCGTTCATCACTTACTCTTAGTTATATTTGTGTTCACACTTACTTATAGTTATATTTGTGTTCTTAGCTATACATGTTCTCTATGGAAAATTTGAACTTGCTGGGTTCCCACTCCTCCTTAAAAACCTTAAATATTCCTAAAAAATAAAAACCTCTTTAAATGTCCTTAAATAACCTTAAAAAAAGTTAAAATTTGACTCTCCTTAACTTGACTTCTTCTTTTTTTTTTTTTCAATCGTCTAGGAAATTTTATTAAAGTGTATGATTACACAGGTCAAGAAAAAGAATTTTTTCTGGTGCCGAGCAAACAGTTTATTTTTTGTATAGCATTTCTCATTTTGATTTCAAATTTGCAACTCTTTTTTCACCATGGCATCAAGTTGTAAAGATATTTGGGTTCAAATCTTTAGTATTTGGGGTAAAATCCCTAATATTGTCAAAAAAAATTATTCAAAAGTATGTCAACCTGGGTTTCAAAAAAAGCATGTTTTCATAGAGATTTTAGAAAACATAAGTTGTTGACCTGTGTTATACATATTAATAGTATAACTATAAACTTAAAGAAGAAATTATATAATTCTTTAATAGTTTGCAGACCTATATTTTTATTATATATATGCATTTATATTTATAAATATAAAGTAATATATTAATTTATAATAATTTCTCTGTTTACCTTTAAAATTTATTGAAAAAAATAAGATTATATTTTTAATGTAATCGTTATCTCCTTAATTCTTCTTACTTTTTCTTTCAAAAAATTGTTGTTTGCGACCAAATCTCCTTAAATATTAGGAAAATATCTCCTTAAATCTCCTTAAAATCCTTACTTTTAGCCTTAGTTTTAATAGTTGCAAACCTAACTTGTAACCTTGCCAGCTGCGTCTCATAACTTTATCATTTTAACATCCACAGCACATAACTTTAGCATTGTAACATCCACACTGCATTTTTTTTTCTGGAATTTTCCGTATATTTCTTCAAAATATTTTCTGTAGTTTTTGCAGATATTTTTATGATTTTTTTTTTTTTTTAAATAGGCCCAGGATAATCCCTGAAAGTTGGATTTAACCAATTAAATTAAATTAGTTCTTATTATGTTAGATTTGGACAAATTAAATTAAACCAATTTAAATTGAAAGGTTTTACATGCATTTGCTACACACAATTTATTTTAGTCTAAAAAATGATTTAAAATTGTTAAGGAGTTCTTACTCATGCACTCATTCTTTCATGTCTTATGAAAAAATAGTCTGGAGTCAACCAAAAATTAATACCAAGTCAGTTTTGCAATATTCTTTGAATTTGCAAAAGCATTTGGTCTTGTTGATCGTAACAAATTACTATAAATTATTGAATAATATAATATTCTAACTGGCTCACATCCTGGATTTAGTGCTGAGTAAAAAACCTAATATAAGTATTTAAAATACAAATACAAATACTTCAAAAAAATTTAAAATAAAAATACTTTTAAAAAAGTATTTTAAATACTAAATACAAAGTATTTTACCACTTTTAAAGTTTACAAATAAAATATACACCATTTTAAAAATTTATTTTTACACACTCTAATCGCTCTAAAAGTAATTACTAGTCATTATAATACATTTATATTGAAATATTATTCATTCAGTGATCCACATTTGTTTTTAGCAGCAGGAGTCGATTGAATATTATATCACTTAGACAGTTATGCCATGTTTGGCATAGGCGTTTGTATTTTTCTAAATAGTTGTTTGACTGGAGCCAACAATAGTACAGTGGTATTGAATTAGACAAGCAGTGACTGAATAGTCTTAATCTTATTCAGAGCATTTAAACTTGTATCTTTATCATTCAGATACGAACATGCAATATTGCTGAGCGCCATTTTTTGCACCAGCATTTGGAGTGTCATCATTATATACAATAGAATTTTCAATTGTGCTGCCAATGGTGACATTGAGATTGGTCGCTGTCAACGGCTCACTGGCAGCTAGTTTGGCATTTTCAAACATTTCTCTGCAGATAGCTTGTTTATTTGTTAGCTTTTACCATAACTCGAACAGTGGGTGAGAAGCTGCTGTAACAATCTTGTATGAATAACTCACATCAAATCTCAGTTTCTTTTCAAAACAAGCTTTCATGCTTGCTAACAATGCTGCAGCAAATTGTTTAGCATATTTTAATTAGCAACTTTGAAACACTTCTAATTTCACCTGTAAGCTATGTAAATGTGGAAACACATGTTCATAATACACATTATCCCCTTGCAAAGTATCCAATGTTGTAGCAACAGGTTTCATGACCAAAGTATAAACTTTCAGGCATTCTAAGTCTGGCTTTTTAAACTTAGGCACATTCAAAGCATAAAATATATCATTTGGTTTGTCTCATAATTCAAGTAATCGCTTGATAGCAGTGTATAGAGAATTTCAACGCGTTGCCATGGGGCAGAGTATTGCTTTGTCTGTAATATTTGACACAGCATCTAATGCTTTACTACTTTGTCAAGTTGCATTCCATATTGAAGTGAATTTTCCCAGACCTGCACTGTAGGTACACTTAAATGTACTGCCTGTGTCACATGTCTTCTTAGCACCTTCATTAGTTGCCAATAGATTAAGTGAATGGTTGTTACATTTTTCATGAGATGGCAAAGAAATACTCTTGGCTCTGGACTCATCATCATCATTGTGTTCTGGAAAACTGAATGTCTCCAATTTAATTACATCAGTTTAATCTACATTAACTTCATCCTCTTTCATGTCTTCTTGCTCTTCAAAAGTATTAGGTGTGATAGTCACACTTACACTAGTTGACTCTACAAAAAATTATCTGAATGCTTTTCCAAAATTTGACCAATTGTCAGTGACAGTTGCTGAGATTTTTTCTACATTGAAAATTAAAACAAACGTTTTGTTTCAATTTTTTGCAGGATACTTACAGGATACTTATGTTTAAAGGGTTTACAGGATACTTATGTTTATGGGATTAAACCCATAAAGCAGTCGCAACTAAGCCGGTTTTTCAATCGTAGCCAAAGGACGCATCTCTTCAGCAAAGTATTCTAAAATTAAGTGGTCAGCTTCTTCTTGCAACATAATACTACATTGTGGTGAAAATTCCAATTCTGCTTCATAGTAAGTAATTTGTTTGAACTTCTTATTAGCAGGGGCTTCATCAGTCATTCTTCCTACACCAGCCTTGCCTAGCTTACGCTTCCTCTGAACATCTGCCTTATGTGCCTTATAGTCTCCACAGCGATTTTTGTGCGAGCTCAATTCTGTAAACATAAATCCTTTTAAAAGTTAATTTTTTACTTTGCTGAAACTGAGTATTGTATATTTTAATTTATATTAATTTGTACTGCCTTGCCTTTAATGCAACATAACATACATGTTTGTTGATAATTAATTGTATATTGTTCATATTAGATAAGATAAATTAATTTTAACTAATACTAAATTTTAAAATTACCTTCAAATGCTTAACAAAGTTTGATGTTGCTGCCAACCTGCCCGATATTTGCTTTGAATCATGTACACATAATAAGCATAATGCTGATATTTTATTACTTTTTTTTGATCTGGCTACGATTTTGAAAAAAAATACCATCTACAATGGCTGGTAAAATTTTATTATTTTCTTCAGTCATTTCATTTTCACAGCTTGTGACAGCCATCTTTAAATTAAAATTGTTGGTTACCACAAAATAATTTAATCATTATCCTAATGAAACTAAAGTAGATAATTGAAATAAGAAATAATTCAGAATAAATAGTGGCTAAGTGACATTTAGACATGGCAGTAGTATTGTGAATGTTTTAAGCGGTATTTGAATTACAGGTATTTTCAATTAGTAAAAAATACAAAATACTAATCAAAAGTATTTTAAGTAGAAATACTAAATACTTTCAACAAAAGTATTTAAAATACAAATACAAAGAAAGTATTTAAAATAGTATTTTAAATACTGGATTGCAGCTTAATTATATAATTATCTTCATTATATTTAAAACAGTGAATAAGTTTTAAAAATTTAATTAGTTCACTTAAACTCCTAAGCATTTAATCATATAAATTCCGGTGATATTTTCTGTTTTTCTTTGTAGGTAAATTATAATTTATTGATGTTAATTTATTGAAATTGAACTGCTCAAGTCTGTTGGTGATATAAAAAAAAAATTGTCAGATCCATAAAGTTGAATGCAAAACTCATTACTCCTTTATGGATCAACTCAGTTGATCCTAAAGGTTAATGCAAAACTACATCTTTTGACCTCAAACATACTGCAAAAATTAAAGCAAATTTTTTTGAAGAAAAATCAATTGGTTACCATGACTACCACGGAGCCCTGATCTTAACTCCATAGAACATCATTGGGACATTGGACCACAAGATACCCTAAAACAAAAGAGGTTCTTAAACTTAATTTAAAGAACCTCTACAGAGGGAATGGGATTTAATGCTACAAAAAAAAATTAAAAAAACTTATTGATACTATGCCTAACTGATTGCTAGAGGTCATAACGTCAAGAGGCATTCAAACTTATGAAAAATAAATGTAAATGTCATGCATTATTGGATATTATTACATTATCGCACATAAAAAAAGTTTATATTATAGGGTATTATAGTTTTTTTAAAATGTCTTTTAAATGAATTTGCATTAATTAAAATCTTGCATAAAATAATGTTGGAAATACAACACAAACGTGAAGTGAGGAAATGAATCATTTGGAAAACAAACAATTGAGAGAATGAGAAAAATGCATGATCAATGCTATAACATAATAGCAATATAATAGCATATAACAAATTCTATTATCTAATATTAACATAATGCTATTATCTAATGTTAACATGCTATTATCTAATAGGCTGACAGATGTAAACCTGTGTTATATTGTTTCCTGTCTACAATCGTGAATACTGGTTCTTTTTGATTCTACTCATCAGATTTTTGATTCTTTCTAGTCACTATGCAACTCGTTATTCGAGATAACTTCATAGAGTTTAAGGTGCTCGGTACATCTCTTAAAGTTTTTATTTTTTTAAGTTTACTCTAGTAATTTAGATTATGGCTATAGTAACTAAAATGTAACAAAAACTATCATCACCATCATCATCATCATCATCATCATCATCATCATCATCATCATCATCATCATCATCATCATCATCATCATCATCATCATCATCATCATCATCATCATCATCATCATCATCATCATCATCATCATCAACATCATCATCATCATCATCATCCTCATTATTATCAGTCGTTTATATCATATATCAGTATTGAAACATTATCATCAGTCGTTATATATCATTATCGTTACCAGCACCAAATTATTTTAATATTATTTTTACAAATATATGAAGCAGGGCTCAATTTAATGGTTGGACATTGCTGCCCCTCAGATCATTCTTGAGACCTGCTCAAGAATGGTCCAAGGGCAACAAACCTCAGTTGATTTTTTCAGTAAAAATGAACAACAGTTGGTTGCCCCCATAAATCACATCTTAAAAACAGCCCAGGGGGTGGCAATGTCCGACTGTTAAATTGAGCCCTAATGTAGTCTTTGAAGTACTTTTTCATTTGTAGAATAAATCCTGTGAGACTAAATTAATGCCTCAGTCTTTGAATCTAAGTCAATTTGTATCTTAGTCTTGGTGACTATTATTGATTTGCAGAGCTTATGATTAAGTTTAATCTGGACTATACTTAAATATCAATTTACTGTTGTAAAATCAGATTTGAATCTTTCTTTTTTTTTTTTTTTGTTCTTGTTCTTTGTTTGTTTTTCTCAATATCTGACCCAAGATGCGAATCATTTTCCAGATGACTTAAAAAAGAAACTTACCTTTGCTTTTTTTTTTTGTATTTTGTCTTTTACTCTATCTTGTTCTCAGTTTCTCCTTGTTCTCCTTCAAGTGGTTCAGAGCATACTTTTAAATTTTTAATTTATTTTAAACATCTTCACTTCTAACAAGGCTGGAAGCAACCACTATTAGTTAATTATTGTTAATGTTTATATATATATATATATATATACATATATATATATATATATATACATATATATATATATATATATATATATATATATATATATATATATATATATATATATATATATATATATATATATATATATATATATATATATTATGGATATATATATATATATATATATATATATATATATATATACACATATAATTTATATATAATATATATGTTATTGTTACCCGCAGTACCAGGAATTAGCTAAATGTTAATGTTTATAATATAATTTAATATTGCAACTCTGAGTTTCATGTGTTACCACAATCATCAAGTAGTAAAAATTTAATTTAGGGCAAGTAAATTTAATTTATATATATATATATATATATATATATATATGAGTATATATATAAATAGTTTATATAT
>NC_088929.1:9975000-10047500 GCF_038396675.1 Hydra vulgaris
TGGAAATTCTGTTGTAAGGTCACCTTATACTTTAATTGAAGTGCTTTATTTGATATTATAATTTCTGGCTCTTCTATTTCTATTAATTTTGATTGGTAGCATGAAAGCAAATAAATTTGAAACTTCCTGCATCCCTTTAAATCTGTTGTCTATTTGACATGTAACTACGTCTAAAACTTTACTAAATACATTAGTGTGAAAGATGTGATCTTTATTATCAAAATGATGATCGCTTGATAATTATCAAAATGTTTTTTAACAATTTTTTTTTCTTCCGAGAAAAAATTAGATATCCCATTTGGCCGCCATTTGAATATCGTTGTCTTATGCTGAATAATAATATTTCTGAACTATTTTGAATGTTTGCTTGCAGTTTGCAATGATTTGATCGCAGTTATGAGATCCAAATTTATTGTTTGTAACAATTTTGATGGTAAATTTACTCAAAGTCTTTAAACAAATCTATAAACATATTACTCATAGAAATACAAATTCAAATGCTCATTGTTTTTTGAAGCCTAGACGCTTCTTCACGTTCTTTTTTCTGACTTCTTAAAGATAATTTAGCAAACACTTTCATTTTCACATAGCGAAGCTTGACTACCAAAAGTGAAGTGTACCTTCCAGCCCAGCGAGTTGTATTTAATATTTTAAGTGCTTCTGAGACTCAACAGTAAATTTTGATAATAGGTTTTTACACTATTGCCAGCTAAATGTATAAATACTATGTAGAATTTCAAAAAATGTTGAAGCTTTGTGGCAACTTTTTACAACATCATTTATAACTTGAAGTAATGAGCTGAACAATGGTATGATTGCTTATAATGCTGACTTCTTTTGAATCTTTTTAATTTTCTTTGAAAGGGCTTTAATTCCCAATGTTTTACAGTTATATATATATATATATATATATATATATATATATATATATATATATATATATATATATATATACAAATTGATAGATACATAAGAAAACAAATAGATGAACACATAACTAGAAATATAAAACTTTTAAAAATTATATATATATTAAATTATTTATATATTAAAAAACATTTTCATCAGTTCTTTTTTATTCAAAATTCAATTTGTTTCAATTATTATTTTTTCTTCATTTATATTTTTTCTTATTATCATATTTCAACCTTGAAAAGCAATAAATAAACAACAAAGAATAATTTCTTTGTTGTTTATTTATTGCTTTTTGATTTTTTTTGTGGTCTTTTTATGTTGTCCTTATTTATTTTCTTTTTTTATGTTATTTGAAGAGTTTATGGCTTCAACAAAGTTTGGAACAGTTGGGAGGTTGTGGCTATGTTATTCTCCTTAACTAGATGCGGGATATTCCAAACCTTGTTGGTTATTTTAAAAAATTAAACTTTATTTATTGCTTTTCATGAAGTTTTTAAAATAACCAACAAGGTTTGCAATATACCGCATCTAGTTAAGGAGAATAACATAGCCACAACCTCCCAATTGTTCCAAACTTTGGTTCGGTTTGGTTATAACTAAAGTTCAGGTTTGGTTCGGTTTGGTATCAACACAATTTTTTTAAATTAGTTTTATTAGTAACATTCACAATGATAAAACACAAATAAATTAAAGTAATATTAAGTAGTTAAAGCATTGCAAATTATTTGAAATAATTTGCAAACTACCGTAACTTCAATAGTTTAAAAAAACAAACGCTGTAGTTAAAGTACGCAAAACATAAAAGTAGTAACTTTCTGAACACAAATAGCAGTAGGTCAAGTGGCCTACTGTCAGTCTAGTAATTAGGGCTGCATGTTATGTTTGAGAAGTATCAGCATTTCTAATGATTCTGGGTTCGAGCCCTGCGATTACTCATTGTCACCCCACACACTGAAAAGAATCTTTCACAGGCAGTACTTGTAGCATGAATAGCCAACAATGTTCTAGCAATCAATACCATTGTTGGAAGCTTATGTTCACAGTCATTTTCTTTCCGGAATTGCAATGCATCACACGCTGTCGCAAGCAGTGCCAAATACTTGTCAAATTCATGTCTTGTGTCATTACTTGCAGCTTTAGACAATGAAGTGGCAGCTGTTTTAAAGTTTGCCGGCAAATCATATGACTCAGGGTCAGTTACACTCTTTTTTAAAGGAGGCAGTTGATCTGAATGACTGTATTCACTATAGCTGTCTATATCTGTACTGGCTGAGTCCTTGTATATCACCTGAGGTGTTAAAGAAGAATTAATTTTGTCTACCATACTACGCATCTCTGAATAAACAAAATTGCGATCTTTTGCATTGACAAAAGGCAAGTATTTGTATGAAGACCAATAAGTGTTGATAGTTTGTGCAAAGGATGAATAATATACTTTTCATTCAAGCTGGACAGAAAAGCTGCCTTCAAATTATGAGTACTGTCACTGTCTAAATCATTGGTCTTACAGACTGACCGTAAACAAATTAGTATTATGTTATGTATTGTGGACTTATGTTATGCATTATGTTATGTATCATCATGTACTGTAGGCTTATTTAATGTATTCATAATTATTAATTATATTTTAGGTTATCAAAATTATATTATGTTATGTATAATTATATACATAATATAATTGTGTGTGTGTGTGTGTGTATATATATATATATATATATATATATATATATATATATATATATATATATATATATATATATATATATATATATATATATATATATATATATATATATATATATATATATATATATATATATATATATATATATATATATATATATATATATATATAAATTATAATTTTACATAATTACACATATGTACATAAGTATGTGATGTATTATGTTATGTATTGTAGGCTTATCGCGGCGTTAGAATTAACTTATTCTATCTCCATTGAGTTATTGATAGTGTTGTGTACTTCAGAATAATGTTTTTCTACTGTATTGAAACCTGAGTTAGAAGTAAAAAAGTTGCAGAGAAAACACTAGTAAATAAAAAAAAAATTATATACCATCTCATTAAGTCTTTATTTTTAAAATTTTTTCAATCAAGGCTTAAAAATGTGGATAAGTATAATTTTAACATCGCTTTATATTTAATAATGAAGCACAAATTACAAATTTTTCACTACTAAAAATCTCATTTTTGTCTGGTTAGGGTAAGGACTGTTTGTTCGGTTGGGTTTTTTCCTAACAATTTCAAAGTTCGGGCTCTGTTCGCTAAGAAGTAAAATTTGGGTTTGGTTCAGTTTGGTCGTAGGTAAGATTCTAGTTCGGTTCAGGTTCGGTGCGTTTCCCATCTCTAATATAAATATAATATAATGTTATGCATAAATGTAATATATAAATCATGCTATTTTTTTCTCTGCTTGACTATTGCTTCATAGGCTAGGTGCAACAATGAACAACAGAGCTGATCTCTTCTTTGCTACACAGCTAGTAAAAGTTCTTGACAATCTTCTTCAAGTTTACTTACAAAATTAGAAAATTTTTTAAACTGGTCAACATAGTACCACATAGGAGCAGAACAGTTTAACCAAAGTTTGTCCTCCATTCTAGTCAGGCTAAGTAAACTAAAGATAAACCAAGAGTTCTCTCCAATTAATGGAGCAAGTCCTGGTGGCTCTTTTTGTTTAAAGTTCAGCTCTTTTATCAAGTTTGACTTCTGATTAGGAACTGGTTTGAAGAGTAATGTTTTTGCAATTTTCTCTCTCTTCACATCAGGAAGGTCAGGGTCTAGGAGAGTAAGTGGAACCAAGGTTTCATCTAAAGTGTCTCTCCATTGACATCATTGTTCTTTCAATTCTATTTTTTATTTATTTCTTTGTATTGCATCATTTTCCAAAGCTTTTACATCCTGGAATGATGCAGCTGAGGGCAATTAGGTTCGCAGAGGAAATCAGACGGAGTAGAAATCGAGATAAATTCTGCTATTGACTTCAACTCTTTCTTTTAGGCACCAGTCAAATCATAGGGTAGCTGTATACTCAATATCTGAATCTTCAAATGGTTTTTGACATGAACCTAGCATGACATACACAGCCTGAATATGGGGAGAAGTGCTTTCTCAGCAGCTTTTTTAACCACTCTTTTGTGCTGTGCAACAATTTGCTGGATGGTTTTCCTTTTTGCTTGCCAAATAGTTGATTGAGACAGTGAAAAATCTACAACATTTCTACCTGAACTGACAACAAAATCTGTACTTGCAGCAAATCTCTAGAGAAAATATTTTCGGAAACTGAAGTCATGGCAATATCTTTGACAAAAATCTTTGGCTAACTGCAGTGTGTCATTACTTGGACCTGGGTGGACAAAATCAAAATAACGATCAGAGTCTATGCTGGTGATAATATCACTGGTTTCTGAGGAATGCTTAAGCTCTGTGGTCAAATCATTTCTGTGAGCAAACTTTTTTTCTTTAGCACTATGTACTTTTTTACTTAGGGTCATTTTATGAATGGATTTTTGATCTCTCAAAAATTTCATATCTGTATGATATGAGTCCTTATTAAGACTAGTCTTCTTTAGAATATCTTTGGATATTTGGTTTAGCAACCCAGAAAGTTTTCTTTCCTTTCTTTTTGAAATCTTGTCTAGCTTTTCCTACTTCTTTTAAGTTCTTACACTGACTTTTTTTTTAATTCTCCCTGCTGTTGATCAGATCAGTGATACGCTTCCTGTAATAATATATGTAAAAGGTTTATTAAGTATTATATTATACTAAATTTTTGTAGTGTATTCTAAGGTAACCTATCCCTTTAATATGAATTAAATATTTTTGGCCTACCTTTTAAATGGGTCAGTGAGTATTGCATCCTTGTATCCTCTGTCTATCCAAGGTTTCTTAATTGCATGTAGAATGCGTTTTTCAGGACAGTTATCAAAACCACTTTGCTGTTTGATGTCCAACCAAAATCACTTTGCTGTTTGATGTCCTATGGTACAAACAATCAGCTTTTTTGTTGGAGTTATTTTGTTACCAGATCTTCTAAACTGAAAATGGAGAATAATGTCTGTATTTGTTGAAAACATTATTTTTGGTGGATTTTCTTTAACATCCTCTTTTTCAAAAAAATATGTTTTAAGTCTTGTCAATCTCGGCATCTTGATTTCTGAAAATTTTAGTCTTAACAGTATACAGTATTTTGATTAAAATAAATAAAACAAAAGATATTCATTCTTTGTTTAAATCACATGTATTTTACATTATTAATTTTGTATATAACCACAGATGGTATACCTGTTATAGATTGTTATGGAAACACCAGATACACATACCCCAGAATACGGAATCTAAAATGGAATTAAAAGGCGAATACGGCAATGTGTCTGTTCATAAAATTAGCAAGGAAACAAATGTGCGGTAGTGGTGTCGTGGTAGAGCGCTCGCTTTATAAGCGAGAGGTTCGGAGTTCGATCCCCACCACTTCCCTGGTAGTACCACGCTCAACTTGTTTCTCCGCGCAGCAGCCTTGTTCGTCAAGGTTCGTGTTTCGGAATTATAGAGTTGAGAGAGGGTTATAACCACAAGTAGCCTCCTCATCTGAAGTGGCCCTATCGGCCTTGGGAAGGTTAATTAAAAAAAAAAAAAAAAAAAAAAAAAAATGAATATTTCAAAATAATTTCTGAAATCAAACTGCTATCATGGTTTCAATATTTATATTGTCTGTTTTTAAAGAAAATAAAGTAACTTTAGATAACATGATTTATAATAAAATTCAAATAATTTTGGGGGCGTCACCCTCCAATGATGAAGGGGGAAAGGGTAAATTTTCAAAAATCAGGTGAGGAGGGGGAAACCAGCAACATGCTCCTTTTTATATAAAGATTAATAATACTTAGTTCTAATATTAATTTTCAGAATTTTGCCTAAATATGAAGAATAAACCAGCATTAGTTATACATAGTAATGCGTCATTTTACGAAAAAAATCCCTTTTTTTTCGACACTTTCTCCAGATCATGTAGAATAAAATCCACCATATTTCTTATTGGTCCTACCTTGCTATCAATAACTAGTCTAAAGTATACCATATAGAAGAAGTTGGCTTTCTGAGTTGATTTTAAAGGTCCCAGCCAGACCGCTGAAGTTTGATATATTGTATAACACAAATTGGACTGGCGGGGACCTCTAAAATTATCTGACATAAAAATTTTTTGGGTTTAAAATTATTTTTATATTGGTGGTCAACCATTCTAGGTAGGACCAACTTTATTTTTAATAATTGGCAAATAATGAATCACTCTAATATATATATATATATATATATATATATATATATATATATATATATATATATATATATATATATTTATATATATATATAGATATATATAAAGCACTCGCTTCATAAGCAAGAGGTTCCGAGTTCGATCCCCACCACGTCCCTGGTAGTATCGCGCTCAACTTGTTTCTCCGCGCAGCGGCATTGTTCGTCAAGGTTCGTGTTTTGGAGCTATAGAGTTTACAGAGGGTTATAACCACTAATAAGTAGCCTCATCATCTGTAGTGGCCTTGTCGGCCTTGAGGAGGTGAATAACAAAATATATATATATATATATTCTCTTTGAAGTACTTCAAAACATTCTTCAGCATTTCGGGGAGCATGTTCGACCTTCTTTCTGTCCAGGTAATCCCAAATATGCTCAATTATATTCAAAACTGGACTCTGGGGAGGCCAGGTCATCAATTCCAGTAATCCTTCCTCTGCCATTTCATTTAAATAATTTTTTGCCACTCAGGAACAATGTTTGGGTCATTGTTCTGCTGCAGAATAAAATTATGACCTATTAGTTTCATTCCGGAAGGTACAGCATAGTGCCTTAGGATATCCACAAAACGTTCCCCGGTGAGTTGCCCCTCTATTTTGATCAAATCACCTATTCCAGATAAAGATAAACAGCCCTAAACTTGTATAGAGCCTCCTCCGTGTTTAATAGTAGGTTTTAAACACTCAGGCTGATAGGCTTTTTCAATTCTTCTTCAAACATATTGACATTCTTTCGTTCCAAAAATTTCGAATTTGAACTTATCGGTGTATAGAACCCGATTAAACATTTCCTGGGCCCAATTTTTTGTTTTGCATATTTAAGTCGTTTTTCTTTATTGCCACACTGTAATAATGGTTTTTGAATTGCAACACACGTCTTAATCCCGATTTAAATTGGGCCGTTGAATAAAAGAAGAGCTGACATTTTTTCCAGTTGCTTTTTTTGTATTTCTTAAAGATAGGGTTTTTAAATATTTATTGTCATCTTTTGTTAGCTTAGAAGGTCTACCACTTTTCTTTCTATCTTCAAGGAAGCCAGTTTCTCTAAATTTTTTAATGATTTCTGCAACAGCAGTCTTCAAATATCCTGTTTTGGACAAAATTTGGCGCTGCAAATAACCTTCTTCATGAAGCACAACAACTTTTTGTCTCTCTATTAAAGATATTTTACCCAATTTACAAAATTATTTAATCTAAAAATGCTAACTAAACATTTAAAAATAAAAACAAATATTTAATTTATCTAAAAAATTGTAAATACGTCTAATTATACAAGTGGTCTAAAACATATTTACAGTCCTGTATATAAAGTCTTGCATGGTCATTTTTAAGTTTTTACCATAAAATGTCAGTTTTAGGTTTTTTAATAAAAATATATAAAAATAATAAAAAATTAGTTATAATTTCTGTATATAAACAATTTTTTTTAGGTACAATGAAAATTTAATAGTTTTTAGAAAAAAACCTGTTTTATATATATATATATATATATATATATATATATATATATATATATATATATATATATATATATATATATATATATATATATATATATATAATATAGCTAGAGTTTTAAAGTAAAGTTTTGACAAACAGCAAAAAAATATTTAAAAAAAAACTTGAAAATCTTTATACAATGTTATAATGTGGATGGTTTTGTTAATAAAAAGATGCATAAAGTAGAAGAAATAATTTTAGAATCCTGAGTATGCTTCTGACATGCTTGGCTATTGCATTTTGTATATAAAAAACATAATCAAGCAATTTCATGTTACTTTAAATTGCTTAAAAATTCATAAAAAAAAGTCTGATTTAAATCAAAAAAGTCTAATTTTTTCCAAAAATTTGTGAATTTTTCTACCCCTGCCTTAGACACCTATAGGTCACCAGTTAAGTTGGCTTTGCTGAATGTCAAACCTAATTCCAGACTAATTTAAATTCGGCTGTTTCTTCTTCAGATCTTAACATTGATGACAGCTATCCTTTGATTTGCTAAGACTCGAATAGTCATGCCCTTGACTTGGGTGTATACTTGCGCATCAATTCACCTATTTGTATAGAAATCTGGTTGAAATACTCTGATCATTTTTTTATGTGCTTCTGCACCTCTTCACTCAATCACATTTCTCTTTGTTTTATTATCATTTTTCTTCTTTACAAGAAAAATGATAATAAAACAAAGAGAAATTTTTGCACTCTTTTACATATTATTTCTAATCAAATTGACCAAGCTCCTTCTTTTTATCCCTTTGCCAATTATGTTGTTATTGGTCACTTTAATGTTCATCGCACTGAATGGCTCTAACACCACTGACCCAGCTGGTACTAAAGCTCATGACTTAAAAGCTCATAACTTCTATATTTCTCATTATCTCAATCTGTATCTCTTACTCAGATAGTGGATTTTGTTACTTGTTTTCCATACATCTCTAATCAAATCTTCACTCCTTGATTTATGTCTTATCTCTTGATTTATGTCTTATCTCTTGTTTTGTGTCTTATCTCTTGATTATGTCTTATCTCTGACTTGTGTTCAGTTTCTCCTTTAGGTGGTTCTGACCATGTAATGACCTCTATAAATCTTTTATCTTGTACTTCTTCTTTGGACTCATCCTATCATTGCACTATTTACTTCTACTCTTCTCTCTATTATTAGCTAAGTCTTTGTGTCTCTAATCAACAAGTTTCTAATAGCTTACACCTAGCTTGCTATCTGCTGTAACTGAAGAATTTTCGTGTGGATTTGGTGAAGGTGGTAAGGCAAGAGATATTGCTCTTGACATATTAAAAGCTTTCATGCAGTTGCTTCATGGAAATTTAACATTCTGGTCTTCTCGATAAGCTTGTTTCATATGGTGTATTTGGGAAAACTTAAATTATAAGAAAGTAGAAAATCAAATCAAGATATATTTTTTTTTTTACCTAATTTCCTACTCCTAATATTTGACCTTGTTGTAAATAAATATAAAGTTAGATTATTATAGAAAATTGATATATTGATTGTTATAGAAAAAAAAAGAAAAGAGTTAGGTTATGGAAAGAAAAGAATATTTTACTTAATCATTATATTAAATTATTTCTGTTTAATTGTTTTTTTATTTTTCTTAGAAAAATATATTCAAATATATAATTTAATTATTTAAAGCTTGAAATTGCTTTAAAAATTTCAAATGTAAAATTTCTTTAAAAACATCTAATTTACATTTAGTTACAATGTGCTTGCTTCAGAGAGGCAGGTTGAGTTTATTCGCAGTCAAGATGACTTGGTAAAAAATTTTTGTTATGTTTTCTTTTAGCTTCTTACATTTTTATAATTTTGTGTCCATTTTATAACACGCAAATGAAGTTTGCTGACTATTTGTTGGCATCATTTATTTAATGACATCATAGGTTAGATTTTTTTCTGATTGAAACCCTCGCTTCAATTTAATATTGGTTTTTACAAATTTTGCTAAAATTACTGAGTTCTCTACTAAAGTTAATTGAAAAGATTAAATTACTTAAATTACAGGTTTTAGTGAATGTTAAGGAAACATTAATTAAAATTGTAATATTAATTATAATTGTAATATTTATTATAAAAATTTATGGTATTGTATATTTAAATTTTTATTTTAAAACAAACAATACACATAAAAATTTGGTTTAAAAAATGCTCCAAAAAAATTTTGCACTGGTTTATTTTTTATACGAACACAACTTTATTATTTATTTATTTAATAGTTTATTTTTTATATGAACACAAAATTAGTGTCATCTGGCAAATTTGTAGCAAAAAGACTTGACAATGATCAAATTTAAAGATTGAGTATTTAAAGATAGAGGATCAAATTTTTAGCATTAAGTGGCTAAACTGTTGTGAAAAATCTTAATTTTGAAAACCACGGGAACCATGGTAAGAAAAAGAAAGATATGGTGATGGGATCGAGCCTCAACCTTAGCAGCAAGAGGTCCTGCAAAGTTTGCAAAATGTTTTTAACTCAAAGTGTTTTTAACCCAAAGTGTTTTTAATCTAAATAGTCAAATAAGAGATTTATAGAAGTAGTGAATGGAATCAGGAGTAAAAAAATGGCAAGCGCAATAAAAGGAAGCAAACTTAACAAATGCTAATCTTGCAATAGTTATATATATGGCTACCATGAGAATTGCTATCTGTGACATCCATGAGCAGTGACGTATCCAGAAATTTTTTGGGCATACCGGTCTAAATATTCTGTCGTTTGGAGGACCCTTTTTTTTTCAGAAGACGAACTTAAAAATATATATAATATACCTCCCCCTAGTAGTTAACGTTTTTCGAAAAAAAATTATAAATAATTAACCAAAATAGTCATTAATGTTACATAGACGGCTTTAACGCCAACCACAACTCGCCATTAATTTTTATTAATATGCTTTATTTGCTAACTAATATAAAGAATAAAATCAAATTTATTTGCTTATAGTTTCTTCCATGAGTACACTTTATTGCAGGTACTCGTGAGAGAAGCGTTATAACTATAACATTCAATAAATATATTTATATGCTTCTTTTAAATAGACTAAAAAGATTTATCACATAGCATATTTATTGCACAGCAAGGTCATTAATTCATTCAAAAGTTAATAACTTTTTTCTGTTGTTCTTCTCCAACTTTTTAAATCAAGTTTTTAGGCGTGAATAGTATTACGTTTTAAAAACTTTTATTTATTTTATTATTTAAAATATTTTTAATGCAATTTACTATTATTTAAAATAAGAAAGAAGAAAGCTTATAGAGTTTAATCGCATTGTAAATTATAGTTCTAAAAATGTTTAGCGGCGGAGAAGCGCACTAAGCGCATTTTAAAACAAGTTAATTTTATACTTAAGAATATAAATCCTAAGCATTTCATATTTTAATCCAATCAAAACGTGCATTTTACATTTTAATCCAATTGTAATCTATTCCGTATTTTATCCACGTGAATTTAAATTAAGCATTTTGATTGGCTTAAAATACATAAATAATCTGTTTTAAAAGTTGTTTCTAAATGACATTAATAACAATTTTGTAGTTATCATCACAAATTTTGTCATTACAAAACAGCAAGACAAAAAGTAATAAAGAATTGTTTTATTTTAATATTTCCATGATAAACTTGGTGCTAATATAAAATTATTTTAAATTGAGTTTGGGCAGAAATTTGGGGGCTCATACCGGTATACTGGTATTAAAATCGGCCTGGACATGTTGCTAATGAGAGGTCAGTAGTAAATGATAATCTGAGAAGATGTAAAGGATTCAGGAAAAGTAATGCCATTCATCAAAATATAGGAATATCAACAATATTGGGATAAAGTACATTAGCCACTGCAAATTGTCACAGAAAATAGATCAGATTCAAGATAGGTTGCCTCTTTTAAGCCATTAAAAAGTTTCCCCATAATTCTGGACATTAGTTCAGAGTGCTATCTATCGGAGACAACTTTAATACTGCAGTTATAAAGGAATTGTTTAACAGTTTAACTATAAAATTATTACCAGACACATCAAGCACATGAATCAAGCATAACAATAAAACCATAGTACCAGACTTAATTAAAAGTCTTTGATATATTAAGAACATTGTTTTTGCCTCACTGCTCCGACCTAATGCATGATTGAACATTTGTTTTTGAACTATTGGCTGAAAGATAAAGAGTATGGGCTTGGTCAGTTTTATCAGAAATAACATCTAAAAAAATGCAGTCTTGAGAAAATGAAGAAAAATGAAAAAGGTGATTGTGTGAAGAAATGCATATAGAAGAATGGTCAGATTATTTAAACCTGATTTCTCAAAAACTAGATAAGTTAATGCGTAAGTATATGCCCAGTAGGGTGGGTCGTACTTTTAAAATTTTGGATATGGGAGCGCGCGCAACATTTTTTTTATGTATTAGGGTATTAGAAGAGACGTGAATAATTTTTTTTTTCTTAAAAAGTTCATCTAGTGTGGGCGCAGGGCGTTTGAAAAATGTCAGTTTTACAAAAATCTTATTATATTGGCATTTTTCGGCCTTTTTTATATTAGCCAAAGGAAAGGCAATTATTAAAAACAATAAGACATAATATAGACATAAAAAATTATATATATATTCGGTGCTACTTTTCTTAATGCTATACAAACACGATAGACGTAAGAAAAGTTGGCTACCATTATGGATTTTACAAAAAATATCTACTTATAAATTTTAGAAATAAGAACGCACGTAAAATTTTTTTTATGTGTTAGGATATTAGAAAAGACGTGAATAATTTTTTTTTTTTCCTAAAAAGTTCATTTATTGTAGGCGCAGGGCGTTTAAAAAATGACAGTTTTACGAAAAACTTTAAAAAAAATTAGTATACAAAACTTGTTGTTATTTTCAATGTGCGTAATGCTACTAGTATAAAATGAGGTGAATCATGAAACATAGTCATCAAACTTTGTGGGCTTTGGACTTATATCCTCCCTTCCATTATTATTAAAAACCATTAAAATTATTTAAATACAGGAAATGGTGTAGGATTTTTTATTTTTATAAAGTTCCAATTGCTTATTTGTAGGATAATTACTAAGATAATAGTTTCCTGACGATTTGCGGTTTAAACGAGTTTTATTTATTTATGATCACTTTGGCATCCTAAACATTGTAATTAAAATGTAATTAACAAATTTATAACATATTTATAAAGGTCGTTTTTTTACCTACTACAAAAAGTACCAATATTTCTTAACAAACATAACATCAATTTCATTGCTATAAATGGCTAAATCTACTCGAGCTCAAACAATGTTAAAATGCCCTAAATTGTATGAGCTATTGGGTAATGGACTCGAACTTTGTTTATCAGAGCTGCCTACGCTGAGAGATAGTTTACGGTATGGAATTTTGTTGCGTGATAGATCAGTTACACATTTGAATACAAGATGTATGTGTATACAAATATTTATTAAAATAAAAAGTATTTGGATGTCAGCAAATTCTACAATCCCGTTGGTCTCAGAAAAATACGCAGTCGATAAACTTGTCCTTGAATGGAAGATTGCAAAAGACATAATAAAACTGAGAACTACAAAAAAAAGAAATATGTATACGGACAAGCTTGATAAGTTATTTGACTTGACGAAATGTAAGTGCAACATCTTTAGCTGTAATGAAAATGGATGCAATGGTTGTCTTTTTAAAGCTCATGTAACTTGCATATGTCCAAAAGTAGCAAAGATACCTTTGCAAGAACTATTTTTCCTACAAGCTCAAAGAAATAAAATTGGTAACAAAAGTTCTTTACAAATAGGATTAGTTGATATACCAGAGACACATCGGTTAACAAGATATTTAGGTTGAAAAGAATCAGACTCTAAAATACCTGGAACACTTAGTGAGGATGCAAGTAAATGCTAAAATACTAAAAATATTTTTGTCAATTTTTGTTTAAACTGTGAATTAAAAAGTTGAGTATAAATTGATTATAATTTTTTTTCATTAAAATTGTTTAACATAATTTATTTTCTCCTTTAGCAGTAGAATTTCAAACAACAGACGATTCGGACATTGGCAACAAAAATGCAGATAATACAGAAAAAGTTGACTTCAGTTTGAAAAAAAATTACTTAGATATTACCAGGGTTTCTCAAGCAGCTATTAGGTATGGGTATCTAACAGAGCTGCAGCAGCCATAGCTACTGCTACTTTAGCTTCTGCAAAAGATGCAAATTTTTTAAAGAAAAATACTGATATTTTCGTTGATCACAACAAAATAAAACGAAGTAAGACTAAGTTAATGAAAGAAATCCGAGGTAGAGCTGAAAAAGTAGCGATGAATGATAATATTCAATGTATATTTTTTGATGGACGAAAAGATTTGACTAAGTACATGAGAGAAGAAGAAGATGGAAAATTACACCCATCGGAAAAAAAAGAAGAACATTATTCAGTTTGTTCTGAACCTGGAGGAAAATACCAATTTCATTTCACTAACATAATTCTAAAGAAAGAGTAGAGACTGCAGCTGAGCAAATAGCTGATAATATTTACAAATGGATTGTGAATCATGATGTCGGAGACTATTTAGTTGCCATTGGTGCAGACTCAACAAATTTAAACACTGGTTGGAAAGTAGGTGTTATCCATTTCCTTGAACATAAATTGGATAAAAAATTAATGTGGATAATTTGTGCTCTTCATACAAATGAACTACCTCTCCGACATCTAATGATTCAGCTTGATGGAAAAACTACGTCTAAAAATAATTTTTCTGGTTCTATTGGAAAACTTATAGGTAAGGCAACTAGCTTCAAAGTCAAAGATAGCATAGTAAAAATTGAATTTCCTAATGCAATAATAGAACATGACTCTGAAGTTGTAAAGTCGCTATCAGATGATCAAAAGTATCTTTATAAAATTACCCATGCAATTAACGCTGGGGTTTTTCCGGAAAATCTTAAAAGTAAAGAAATTGGTCCACACTCGCATGCAAGATGGTTGAATTTTGCAAATAGAATATGTTTACTTTGGTGCTCCGAAATCATACTTTCAGTTGAAGAAACATATAATCTGCAACTTCTGGTGGAGTTTATTGTTGGTGTTTATGCGCCACTTTGGTTTGAAATCAAAGTAAAGTGGAAGTGGACTGAAGGGCCTAATCATATACTCAAGCAGTTAAAACTTCTTTGTCATCAAAGACTTAAAGTTAAAGACATTGTAATGCCCTACGTTTTATCTTCTTCATGGAATGCTCATAGTGAAAATGTTCTTCAAACGTTGTTATGTAGTCTAGAAAAAACAGAAAGACAATTTGCAGTTGAAACAATTTTAAAATTAAGAGGAGATTTAAAATACGGAAACACTAGTGTAAGAAAAAGAAAACATCATATACATAATGAAAATGCTGAATCACTTTTTGATCTAATTGATTGGAGCTTGGATGTACACGAACCTTTACTTACATGTTTATTGTCAAAGGATGAACTTTTAAAATACAATGATATTCCGATGTATGTACCTTGCTTTCCTGTTCATGGGCAAGCTATTGAACGATGTGTCCAAGAAGTCACACAAGCTTCTCAATCGGTATTTGGAAAAGATAGAAGAGATGGATTCATAAGAGCAACATTAGCACATCGAGAAATCATGCCCGTTAACCAATCAAAAAAAGATCTATTTAAATTAATTTAAGCAATATTAATTTTTTGATGTTTTGCTTTGATTATTTATGATCACAGTAAATAAGTTGAACTTTAAATATATTGTATCTTTTAGATGATATTTTATATATTTTATTTATGACTTTATGAAGAGTAGCACCCCAAATTATGTTTTATTTTAATGTCTATATTATACCTGGTTGTTTTTTGATGATTGCATCGCCATAGGCTTAAATAAAAGGACAGAAAAGTGCTAATTTGATGCATTTTTAGTAAAACTATCGTTTTTTAAATGCCCTGCGCCCACAATAGATGAACTTTTTAGGAAAAAAAAAATTATTCACGTCTTTTCTAATATTCTAATACACAAAAAAAATATCACGCACGCTCTCATTTTTAAAATTTATAAGTAGAATTTTTTTGTAAAATCCATAATGGTAGCCAACTTTTCTTACATCTATCGTGTTTGTATAGCATTAAAAAAGTAGCACCGAATATATATATATTTTTTTATGTCTATATTATGTCTGATTGTTTTTTAATAATTGCCTTTCCTTTGGCTAATATAAAAAAGGCCGAAAAATGCCAATATGATAAGATTTTTGTAAAACTGACATTTTTTAAACGGCCTGCGTCCACACTAGATGAACTTTTTAAGAAAAAAAAAATTATTCACGTCTCTTCTAATACCCTAATACATAAAAAAAATGTTGCGCGCGCTCCCATATCCAAAATTTTAAAAGTACAACCCACCCTAATGCCCAGGCCAAGGATGCCGCTATTTAGAGTCTTTGGATAATAGCCATCAAGCCTGAAGACAAAACAGCCAAATTCAAATAAGTCTCACAAAGAGCAAATAAGTCTGTTGAATTTTGCAAAAGGTAAGATTCAACTGGTGGAAAGTTCTTTAAAGCCCACACATGTTTGTGAACAATAGATTGAAACAGGTGGTGATGATGGTTTTTTATGCTTAATGTTTTAAAATACTTTGATCATGAGAGAAATTGACTCAATCATAGAAAGAGTATGGTACCTCAAGCAATGAGCTATACAGTTGGCCTTACACCTCAGCCAACATAATCACTCTGCTTACCCCTAAAGTCTTTGTCTAGGAGGCCTTTTACAAGACAATAGCTGTATTCATTTAACATCTGACCATTATGAGTATTTTTTATTGAGACACTATTTCTAGCCTTTACTCAACCAAGAACCCTATGGCAAGGATATTAAAGTCAGTTTATTTCTTCTAGACTTTGCCTAGAAAAGCAAATCCTACAAGTCAGCAAGACATAGGACAGGTAGTACTAGATTACATGTTAGCAGGTGCAGGGTGGTCGTGATGATCCTGAACTTGACCTGACCTCGGTTATTAATATTAAAACCCAATGAGAACTATTAATAAATGCAGTAATTAGTAATCACATTGGAGATAAAAAAAAAAGAGGCTAAACTGTTGTTTTTTATTAATTTTCAATTCAAAATTGAAATCAACTGGTTAACCAAATTTAATTCAAAATTGAAAACAACTGGTTAACCATTTTCAATTCAAAATTCAAAAGAACTGGTTAACCATTTTATCTATAAAAATGTTTGTGTTTTAATAGCTTCCTTAACTCTATGCTCCTTAACTCTTCCTTAACTCCTTAACTCTAAATAAAAGAAATATGTTTACACACATTTCTTTTGTTTGGGTATTACGGTGTTCTTAGATGTCCAAGCCTTGTTTTAAAGCATAAACTAGCGTGCCATTTACATACTATTTAATGTAAGCAATAAGCCATTTCACGTAAGCCACTTTTTATCATTTTTTAATATTTAAACAAGTCTAAAGATAAAAGATAAAAGAAGTAATTAACGTTATAAAAACCACTTATGTTTGAATGACAATTGCGTAAAAAAGTTTGCATAAAAATTACGCTTGATATTTGCGATAATTTCCAAAATTTGTAAATAGTATTTATAAATTTTTGCATTTGTAAATAATTTGTAAATATTACATTTAATGTAATAAGTTAAGAAAAACAAAGAAATTTTTTTTTTTATTATTCTAACTTTTCCATCAAAAATGTTTAGCAAAAGAAAAAGAAAAACATGTTATACGATGCTGAAAAAAAGAAATCATAAAAGAAACATTAGAAAAACTTTTATTTATTATTTTGCAATAGCAAGAATATATATTTAGACTTTTTTTTTCCTCATAACAAACAATAAAAAAATAATTACCAATTTTTTAAAAAAAATAAAGAAACAAAACACAATTTTTTATAATAGTTACATCTGCTTTATATTATTAACAGATTGCGCAATATCAAAAAAGTGAAAACAGAAATTTCCTCATAATTTAGAAAAAGTTTCTCATATAAGTTATTTAAATTTAAAAAGTTTAGATTTTTTTGATTCTTGGATTTTCATCCTCCTTTTCTATTTTTTACCAAAAATTATATTCCTTGTTAACATGTTATAACTTGTAACACTGCATCAAAAATATCCATAAAGTGTACATTTAACTTTTTTATCATAAGACAAGTGCAAGCGCTATGGTAAATATTTAATTAAGTAATTTTTTTGTAAATGATCATCAATATATTTTAACTAATTTTAAATATATTTTAACTAATTTTAGATACTTTTTTATATATTATATTCAGTTAAAAATAGTTTTATTGCAATTTAAAAAAAGGGCTCATAATTTTTTGGCGCTTTATTATGCAGTCGATAAAGCTTTTGTGGGTCTTTTTCCTTTTACAGGGCGAAAGCCCTGGCCAAAGGGAGAAGGTTGTATATTTTAAAGTATATACTTTATTACAAAGTAATATATATCGGATATTTAAATATTTCATATGTTATACAATTAATTTATTTTCTTACATTTATATAAGGCGTAAAATCATATATATTTTGTTTATGTTACTATTTAAAATACTCACTTTATAAAAATATCAACATTTATAAGCAAACAATTTCCAAACTTTAAAAACATTTTATTTTTTGATGATAATACATTTTTTGTTCACTCATAAGTAAATCTTTTTTTCTCAGTGTAAAGATTTAATATGTGTTGTCAAAGCATGGATCAATCAAGTAGATTGGATAGATATGGCTAGTCGCCCAAGTTCATATTTAGTGTCATTAATCATTGTTTCAGCTTATGAAAGAGTGAAAAGGTAAGTTTTATTAAGTCATCCCAGTTTATCTAAAACACGTCCACTGTGTATAATTTAATAGTAATCTAAATAAAAATTTAAAAATTTCTCGTAATGGTTTTTTTTTTTTTTTTAATAATTTTTTTGCTTATGCAGGATTAACAAACACTGATAAAACTATTTGTTGTTTTAAGGTTAAATATTATGAACACACCATCATTTGACAAAGAAGTGCTTTTAGAATTTGGGAGGTTATCATCAGACAAAAATTTGTTGTAAGTGTAAACAATCTTTTAACATAAAGACACCATTATGTCAAAATCTATCATTTGTTTCTCATTTTAAGTTATGATATGAGTGGTTATATTGGTTTTATCCCTAAAACAATGTTATATTGTTTCAAAACAATGAAGTATTATTAGCAAACTATGTGGTATTATTACAAAATAATGTAATATTATTTATTCAAGCGCATTTTTGTGAGAGTTTTAGTACATGGCGTCATCGATTTTTTTGTTCATTTAAAAGACCAATTATGTAAAACAAACAAAAAAATAAATGGTGTCATGTACTAAAACATTAAGATGGGAGAGAATTTAAAAGCATTGGAGTGCAGGAGAAAAAAGCAAGATAAATTAAAGTTTTTAGAGCATGAAAGGACAGATACAGTAAAAGGATGACTTTACTGAATGACGAGTTGAGCAAGAATAAGTTACAGTATAATATACCATATTTTATTGTTCAAATACTAATTTCTCAATTATATTGGAAACAATAACCATTGAAATATTGTATGGTATGGTTGTTTTTTTTTAATAAAATAATAGTTCTAGTAATTATAATAATATTTTTATTTCCAAGCAAGGAATTACTAATCATTTCTTTGGTTTAAAGGAGTACAGTATATTAAATAGAATAGTAGTTCTATTTGCTTCTTTTGATTATTTTTTAAAATGTTTTTAGACTGTCTTTTACATCTGTATTTGATCATTTGAGCTTAATGTATTTTTTTAAATACATTAAACTTTTAAAAATAAATTTATAAAGTAGTATGTTTTATAGTTTGTGATGTAATGATCAATGTTTTATAGTTTGTGATGTAATGATCAATATTTTATAGATTGTGATGTAATGATCTATGTTTTGTAGTTTGCGATGTAATTATCTCAATGACATGTATGATACTCTCCCATGTGAGTTGTTAATGACCCAAACATATTTTTATTACTCAGTAACTTAACTAAAAGCCTAAAATATTATTATCTTATCCGTGTAAAGCCAAATCTCAGAGAATTACCTGAAGCACAGTCAATTAAATCTCAAGACAAAATCTATTGATAAAAAAACTGACAAAAACTGACAAATCTATTGATAGAAAAGTAAGGAAAAAAGAGGTAGAAATAAACTTTTAATTACTAAAGATAATAATTGCAAGCTACTAGATTGTAGCAGGGAGATATGAGATATGGTATGTAAGAGAGCAAGTTTGCGCAAAGTGAAGTACTTTTGCAGGTACCAGGTTATTAATTATTCTACTGTAAAAAAGAAATTTGTTAAAGAAAAAAGTAGCGCAGAAATTGATAGTGAAAATCAATTCTTTGCGAGTAGTTGTTAAAACAGTATGTTGCACATAAGTCATCTGAGGATACTTATCCTTACATTAGAGGTTTAATATTTATTAATTTTTATCTTGTAAATTTTTTCAATGTTTACTGTGTGATCAAATTGAACTTTTTATTTCTCGCATTCACATTGAGAGGAGTTAAATGACAAAAAATATCTAATCTTCTCAAAGAATTTTTTTACTCAAGTGTTGAAGACATAAAACCGAAGATGTGCTATGAAACTAGTAGCATTTTTCAAAATTTATAAATTCTCCAATCACAACTATTGTTTTTCAAAATTCTCCAATCACAACTATTGTTTTTCAAAATTCTCCAATCACAACTATTGTTTTTCAAAATTCTCCAATCACAACTATTGTTTTTCAAAATTCTCTAATCACAACTATTGTTTTTCAAAATTCTCCAATCACAACTATTGTTTTTCAAAATTCTCCAATCACAACTATTGTTTTTCAAAATTCTCTAATCACAACTATTGTTTTTCAAAATTCTCCAATCACAACTATTGTTTTTCAAAATTCTCCAATCACAACTATTGTTTTTCAAAATTCTCCAATCACAACTATTGTTTTTCAAAATTCTCATATCACAACTATTGTTTTTCAAAATTCTCCAATCACAAATATTGTTTTTCAAAATTCTCCAATCACAACTATTGTTTTGTGTGGTAATAAATTAGTTATGTGCAGATGGTAAACATTAAATCTTGTGTACAATAATGAATTTCATCAGACCTTGTGTACAATAATAAACTCATCGTAAGAGGAATTTTTATGAAGAATTATTTGACTCACAGGATATTATTTTACAAAATCAAATATTTTGTGCATTAAGATGTCTTTTTGACATTTTCTTTTGAATACAATAAATCAAAATAAACTCTGAATCTATTAAAAAGTTAATTCAATATCAACAATATTAGTGAAATTTATTTATTTTAAAAAGTTGTCTTTTTAATTTTTTGATTAGATGCTTGTTACAAACACAATAATACACTGTAAGTAACTCACAATAACATGTTGTAAGTAACACACAATAACATGCTGTAACACACAATAACATGCTGTAAGTAATACACAATAACATGTTATAAGTAGCACACATAAACATGCTGTAAGTCACACACAATAACATGTTGTAACACAATAACATGTTGTAAGTAACACACAATAACATGTTGTAAGTAACACACAATAACATATTGAGAGTAGCGCAGAATACCATGTTGTAAGTAACGCACAATAATGCCCTGTAAGACTTCCAAGGAGATGTGTGCAGTTTTTTGTTTTGTATGTCCATGCATAAGTTTTTTATTTTAGACAACTTGGTCAAGGCTGTTTGTAAGTTTCATATTAAGTGTTTCGATACTTTGCGGGAAAAACTTTTCAAAAACAGAAGTTTCAAAAACAAAGAAAGCGAAACTAACAAAATTAGAAATTAAAATAAGTTCAAATAGAAGAAAATAAAAATTAATTAATAATTTGTGTACTGTTTTTATTTTTGTTTTTTAGGGTGGTTGATATTAATTTTAGTATTTCATAAGATTTTTTTTTGCAATACATATACTTGTTACATTAAGACTAATCATTCCAAACCAGACTCGAAAACCAGTTATTTTAGTGCAACACATACAGCCATGGAAGCCTCAGGAAAGAAAGGAGAAAAGATTATATTAAAGTAAGTATTGAAGCACTTAATATAATAAAACTTGCATTTGACCTGACCATGTTGTCTAAAATAAAAAACTTATGAGTGGGCATATGAAACGAAAAACCGCATGTGTCTCCTGGGAAGGCTTGCCCTGTAAGTAACACACAAAAAAACACTATAAGCAAATGCTTGTCTTGGACCAGAACCCAATCGAATGGGAGAATATTGAGAGAAAAACTAACAAGCCAACTAATCAACAAGTTTTATTAGAGTTGATTAAATGCACTTAGTAGGAAATACCAATTAATATTTTAAATGCTAGAATTATGTGCAGCTTTTATACATTATGTAACAGAATGTGACACTGTATAATTATGGCTTCAGTATGTACATCTACCATCTTATAGCCTGCTGACGCAAAGGAGTGAGGCAATATTGACTGAGGACTTGGAATGGGGCAGCAATCTTTTCTTTTATTATTCATTATTTTTTTCTTCTTTTCTGAAAAAGCTGTATGCTATAAAAATAAGCAAAACTACTAAGCATTTGTTGATCTATATACTCTGTAATAGATGTATGTACATTAAGGTTATGACTTTGGCTCAAAAGCAATGGAAACGGGTTTATTCTGATTAATTCTTAAAAACGTCACACAGCATAAAATATTTAAAATGGTATATAAGTAGCATTTGCAGACAGTAGCATTATGACTTTGTGAAGCCTAGAATTTTCTTGAACCTTATGGAGCTTTCTTGAATTTTCTTGAACTGTTCTGGATGTTTCTAGAAATCTCTAAAACTTTCTAGAATTTTCTTCTAGAAGTGTATGGAAATCAGCTTTAGACTATATAAGCTGCCTGATTGACACCAAATGGCAGTCCAATAATATAGAAGTACAATAGCACTTATATTTATTAATGTTTCCTTTCAGAATTATATTCAAGTATTATCATGAATCATAATGTCCTAGAAGAAAAGTTCATCCACTACTGAAAGAAGCAAGACAATCTAAAAGAAGATCAATTATGAGTTACATAAGAAAAGGAGAACTGTTCCACAAGAAGAACAATCACTTGAAAATAACGACAGGATATACCACTCAAAATCCAAGTTGTTAGACAATGTCTGTTCTTGGTAGAATCCATCTAAGGGAGACTAGAACGAGAAAAATTGAGTAAGAAATAAAAAGTTTATGGCAAACAAAATTAAATTTTCCACAATTTTTTTTGACTGTAAAACTTGAATTGATTATCAATTCAAGTTGTACAGTCAAAACTGGATCAAGTTTTGAAGAGTTACAGTAAATGTGCAAAACAAAGAAAGTATAATCAATTGAATGAAGTTTTTGACATCACAAAAAAAGATGGTGAATGCCTCTGCAGTGAGAACAAAAAGCTGTATCATCTTCAGATTGAGAGCAAAGAACAGGTCAGATATACAACTAGGAAGGCTTATAGTTCAAAAACTATCCATTCATCCAAAAGAAGAAAAATATTCTTAAATCTTACTTCAACAGAATATCAAGAGTCTGAAGATTCTGAAGAATACTCCACAAGCAGATACTGTTGGTAAAGGTGTAACAGCTATCCTCGATGAATACAATTTATGGAAAAGTATAAAGATGATGTAATGTTAACACTGGAAAAAGATATGGGATTGTCAGTCAGTTACAAAGATGCTTTACTGAGAAAAACCACAATTCATTGGTTGTCAACATCACTGAGTCCTTTGCGTATTAATGGATAAAGAAGTAGGAGGAAACAACAGTTGCCCAATATTGAATATCTATTTATCCTGGAACTTGTTAAGTACTAAGAACAGCTCAGGAAGAATTTCAAGAATGTTAAAGAAGTGATTACTGAAAAAGCAGAATGGCGTGATAATAGTTTCTATTTCCTGAATTAAATAATGCAAGATGGATTTCCTGAGTAATACTAGCTCTTTTGGCATTTACTCTTCTACCAGAGAGAAGAGACTTACTGCTTAACATTTGAAGATTCATCTCTTACAGATAGGTGGACTATCGGTTTACTGACCAAATGTACAATACAGATGATTATCAGAAGCTATGTAGTAGCTTGCACAGTCACAAAAAAGCGTTAAGTTCACTGAGAAAATTTTAGAATTAGAAATCATCAAGACTAGAAATTGGCAGAACAAATTAGTGTGCAGAATGAGCAATCAAGTTTCTTTTTTTGACATCTGTAAAAAGAATGAGAACCTCTAACTTAGATTTATTTATTTAATTTATTTTAAAAACTTGATTTCAAGTTGATTTTTACAAGATAGTTTTAGTTAACATTAAAACTAATTTAAATCAACACATTTAACTTTATAGACAGTACACACACACATAAAAATGTCATTAAAAAATCACAATTACTTCATTTGAAAAAAATTTTAAAAAAATGAATATTTACAATTGTTTCAATTTAAAAAAGTATATATATATATATTTATAATAATACAATCTTAACTAAAGATATGTCAGTATAAAATAAAACAAAATTTTAAAAACGACAAATTTTGCAAATGCAATTATTACCATACCAATTCCTTATATGTTTTTTGAACACCTCAAGACTTTTTCCGGACATGGTCTCATTATTTAGAGTATTCCAGAGCAAGGTGGGTCTATATAATGTACAGCATAAATCATTATATATGGAGCCTTTAAGAGGTAGAATGAGTTTTTTACTACAACCGAGTTTATACGTAAGATTTTTTTTAGTTAAATGGTTTTTCATAAATATTGGATTTAGACAATTAATAGATTTAAAAGTTTTGATCATAAGAAATCTCAATTTTCTTAGATGGATTCTTAGACTATTAACAAAATTTAATAATTCATCCACGGACAAATCAAATCTTTTATAGACTATACTTAGAGCTTTTTTATGAGTTCTATTTATTTGTTTGTCTTTTTTTTTTTAACAAAACATCCAAATTAGAGGACAATAAGAAAAGTTAGACAAAATAAATGCATTAAACAGCAAAACAGATTTATCACGGGATAAAAAATTTCTTATGCGTGAAAGAGCAAAACATTTACCATTAGCTTTACTGCATAACTGTTTAATGTGTTCTCCAAACTTTAGATCTTTATCAATTGTTATACCAAGTAGTTTTACCTTATCAGAGGCATAAATCATTATATTACCTATTTTTAGCGATAGATTTTTTGTGTTTTTTAAGCTAATTAAAAGAATTTGGAACTTATCTGGGTTAGCAACCATCGAGTTTAACATAAACCAATTGATGGTATTGGTTGCTTCTTTTTGCAAACGAAAAATAACCTTCTCAAAGCTAAAATCACAAGCATAAATAGTGTTATCATCAGCAAAACTACAAAGTTCCGTATCTTTAATAAATAAAAATAAATTATTTATAAAAATATTGAACAAAATAGGTCCAAGGATTGATCCTTGAGGCACTCCAAATAATATATCCACCCAATTTGAGGCAGAAAAATCTACTTTTACCCTCTGTTTACGGCCACAAACATAGGATAGCAAAAGATTAAGACTTTCTTTTGAAAAACCATAAGTGTTTGATTTAGCAATTAGTAAGTCATGCGGGATATAGTCGTACGCTTTTGAGAGGTCTAATAATATTGATCCAACAACACCTCCATTATTAATACAATCATGCCACTTATTAAGTAACAAAAAAAGGGCATGCTAAATACTATAACCTCTTCGGAAACCACACAAAAGTTTATCAAATCTAGGTTCAATAAATATCAAGATTTGTTCATATAAAATAGTTTCAAAAACTTTAGAAAGGGCTGGTAAAATACTAATTGGGCGGTAATTCGACTTATCAGTTGGGTCATTCTTCTTAAAACATGGTTTAACATGAGCCATTTTTAGAAAAGACGGGAATTTACCATCATGGATACGATTGTTTATGCAATCTGTAAGACTATCTCTAAAGTGAACAGTATAAGATTTTAACATAAAAGTTGGTATATCACCACTAGTCTTTTTCTTATTATTCATAGACCCTATAATTTTTGTAATATCATCAGGTGTGATTTGACGGAACTGGAAACTATGTGTACACGTACTAAATTTTTTCTTTATGCTCATTATACTGGATGATCAATATACTTTTTGATAGCTGCATCAACTGGGTCTATAGAGCCAAAGAATAAAGACAAATGTATGGAGTCTGTACTACCAGATGGCACTGCAACGTTCATGAAATAGTTATTAAAAATATTAGTCAATAAAGAGTTGTCAGAGATGATGTTACCATTTTCAATTAAAGTGATACATTCGTTAGAGTTACCTGATTTATCTGAAAGGTAAGGTTTAGTTAACTTCCAGAGAGATGTATCTGAAATCAAGAGAGTTTACAGTTTACAGTTTAATTTTACTATCCTATTTCTTTGTTTTTTGTACATTAGTGCGGAAATATCAGATTTATCACTAAGGAGTTTTTTATATAATGTTGAGCAGAGCATGAAACGTATTTAACGAGTTAAACATATCGTGGTAAGTTGAGCTTTTGCATTATCGAATCGATGAATTGGTGTAGATAAGATTATTGAACAAGTTAGGTTCGATTTTAAAATAAAGGAAACAAGATCTTTTAGTTTTTCCAAGGCAGTTTCAGGCGAATCGTTTATACAATTAGTTGTTCCAATATGCAGGATAATTTTAGCTGGTTCTTTTTTTAAGTGAGGAATTAGATTAGAATGCATGTCTTCTATGGAAGCACCACGGAAGACTCTAACTTTAACTTTTCCTAACTTATGCATTTTTTTTTCATTAATTCCCATTAAGACAGAGTCTCCACATATTAAGGTTGTTCCTGCTGACCATTTATAATCATTAGTTTGGTAATCATAAGGATAATCTGTATCAGCATTGCTTACTTGTTTTTTATTGTTATCATAAGGATAAGCTCTAACAACATTGCTTACTTGTTTTTCATGAATTTTTTTTTTTTTTTACATTTTTTTTTACATTTTTTTTACATTTTTTTTACATTTTTTTTTTTTGTTCTTTTTTTGCAATAGCAGAACAAGCATCTTGTTTTTGTGATTTTTATAATTTAAAAAATTGCATTTTTTTTCTGACTGAGAAAAGTTGGTTTTTAATATTTTTAAACTTATGATTTAATTGAAAATTTATTTCATTATTAATAGAAATTGTTGGTTTAGCTGGTTCAGAAATATTAGACTTTTTAAAATTTAAATATTTAACGTTTAACTGATGACAAACTTTAACTAACTCATTACATAAACATCTTTATTTTTAACATCAATTGTATATTAACATATTCTTTTTGAAGAAAGTCGTTAATCTTGAATTAATTAAGTTTTTATTTAATGGGTCTTTAAAACTAATATCGCCTAAAAAGTTTAATTTATGAATCGATTTTAAATAAGACACAGTTAATATGACATCAAACTTATTAACTAAGACACCAATGATTTTCCTTAATTCTGATAACTCTTCTTTTAGAAACGAATTTTCTTCTTTTAAGATTGAAAGACTATATTCACTACTTTTTAAGTTTTTGAAGACGTGGTTCAAAAATTTAAGCTCAGATTCTAATGTTTTGATTTTTTATCGTTGTTAATAAAAAGATCAGACGCAGATTTTTCTACAAAAGTTATAAGAGCTTATCAAGACTCCTTGCCGTATTTAAAAGAGCAACTTAAAATATTTTTAGATACCAGTATATTAAGAAAGTCACTTGTAATTTATTTAGTCGGCTGTTGAAATGTTTTAATGCTTCGTCATAAATAGTATCTATATTTGCTCTTTTTTTCCTTTTATGAATAACATTTATTGCATTTATAAAAATTGTTGCATGTTCCATTCTCAAGATTACTTGAGGTTCTGAAAAATCTTGTAAAAAACTTTCAAAATCGCTAAGAAACTTATTCGACTCTATTAGATTGTCAATATCATTAAATATTTGTTTGTTTTCTTTAATTAATTTTTCCTCTATAAACTCAGCTGCCATCTTTAAGTTGATTAATTAACCTTTTTTTGACCTTTTATTTTGTCTAACAATGCATAAGAATTGTATATTACACTTTAATTAAGCTGAATACTATACAACATTTTTTTGATATATACAATAGCTTTTCATACTTGTAGAATTGTTATTTTAGTTTTTAATTATATACCTATTTGTAATTTAGATTGTTATTATGTAACAGTTAACTGTTAAATACTTCAAAATTACATAACTCATAAAATTGAAAAATTAAAAAAATACAATAAAATTGTTTGAAATTTTATCTATACACTCATATGGTAAATTCAATGTCTACTCCTATCCTTTTAATGTGTTCTATATAATAAAATGTTAGAAAAATATTTATAGGAGTCCCTCAAGTTCCTTAAACATCAGACAGGTCATAAACATAAAGAAAAACGTTAATCAGACACGTCAAAAACAGAAAGAAAAAAAATTTTATAAATTTTTTTTGTAAAATTGAGGGTGGGAGCAGACATTTTAAAAAAAAGTTGTTTTTTATGACACCCTAATATATATATATATATATATATATATATATATATATATATATATATATATATATATATATATATATATATATATATATATATATATATACAGTAGCGTGCAGAAGTTTAGAAACACAAACTTTTTTTCCGTTTTTATTGCATAACATTTCATAAACTTCTCATATAAGCTAATATTTTAACCAAATGTGCTTTATATAATTTCAATTTAAAACACAAATCACAAATATTGTAAAATTTAAGGGTTATATGAGCCCCTGAGATGCATAGTGGTATAAGTCACTCATCTAGTTTTGAGAAGTCTGACTAATATCACTATGGCTGTGAACAAAAACAGCTGTACAACAGCTGTGGAAAGTTTGACAGACTTTTGAACAGTTAAACTTGAACTTGTTGTTATTCTTTGTAGAAACTAAAAACAACCTCTAAAAACATTTCTTGAAATTCAAAACCTAAAATCAAATGTAGCCGACTTACAAACAAAATAATGCATTACCTTTCTGCACCAATGGAGTGTTGAGCAAAGTATTGTCGGTGCTTTCTAGAATACAACTGCCACAAACACTGGATATATTCAAGGTACTTCCATTGCTCTCGAAAGGCACCTTTTTAGAAAGATACTTTACCTTGTTTGAATACATTATTTTCATAAAATTATCATAAAATAACTTGGAAGTTTGGAAAAAATAAGTCTTCTGAATATGCAGTGTTTAATAACACTACAACAAACTACAACGCTACAAACAAACTAGCTTAAATAATAAACACACACAGATATATATATATATATATATATATATATATATATATATATATATATATATATATATATATATATATATATATATAATAAACACATATATATAATAATAAACACACACAGATATATATATATATATATATATATATATATATATATATATATATATATATATATATATATATACAGAGGCGACTTTACGGGCTGTGTGGGGGTGTAACACCCCCTCCTAAGGGTGGTTTAAAAAAAAATATTTTTAAAAATATCTGCAGCATGTACCTTAATATGTGAAGGATTGCAGCGGTTGGAACCTCATTCAGGTTTATCTCAACTGAAAAAGGGTTTATCTCAACAGTAAAATTTTGAGTGCAAAAGGAAAATGGAGATAAGTCATGAAATGTCACTTTACAGCAGAAGCAATATAAAATTGATGCAGTTGCAAATTTTTGAAAAGTACGATTTCAAGCCTTGTATCGAGTGCTCATTTTTTGAGGCGATATTTAAAATTTAAACTTTTTTCCTTGATACTTAATAATATTATTATTTAAATGCCGTGTATTTTTCGATATTTTTTGACTTATTTCTCTTTTTCTTTTGCACACAGATTTTATCTTGAACTTATATAGGCGGTTATTTGTTATAGAAAACATTTTAAGAAAGTTTATATTTTAATTTATTATAATTAATTTATATAATAAGTTTTTTTAATTCTACTGACTAGTGTTTTGTTTCTAAAGTTCTAAAGCCAAATAGAAAATAGAAATAAAAAATCATATTTTTTTCGATAACTAAGTTTTTAATTATAAAACAGATTTTACTTTGTACATCGATAACTTTTCTCGAGATGAATTCATAATTAGCATATGCTATGCATATATTATAAACTTTTAAATGACATTTCATTCTTTTTATTTTTCTTTAAACCTCCAAAATAAAATGAAAAGACATTATTTTATTATGTTGTTTTTAATTTAGCATTGTATGGAATGTTTTTTATGACCCGAGTGAATATCCCATTGCAGAAGAAAATGAGATGTTTGCTTCACAACCAGTAATTCGTGATCCTGCCATGCCATATCATAATGTTTGCCACACTGGGATTGAGAACTGGCAGCAGTTTCGAGCAGAAACAGAAAAGTGGCTATTAACACTGACATATTAGTGGCCTAATAAACCGCAATGTGAATCATAAATTTTAACGAATCTTCAGTTATATTTTAAAATAGAGTTTTTAGGATTTGATTTATTTTTTGAAATTTTTTAAAAAATTTTCTTTTGAATATATAAAACTAAAATTGTTTTTAACGTGAAAATAGTTATGAATTATATAGAGTATTTCTATTTACTTACATTTATTACAGAGATATTCCATTCTCTTTATCTAAAAACGCAAAACATTTTGCAAGTCAAACATATAATTCAAAAAACGGTAATCATGCACGGTCTTTTAGAAGCGCCAAGTTATTATATGCAAGCGCAGAAGAAAAACAATAAGTTTAATAATGGCTCCTATTCATAGCTACGCCAATATGTTGAGACATGGCCTACTATAAATACACGGCCGGGTTTGTTGGTTTTTACGGAAAAAATTAGGAGGCCAGTTTTATTTGCTGTAATAAACGATATCTTTAAACAGAAGGTTTTGTTTTTCTTGTTATATATAATATTTTTTGATTATATATGAATTTTATAATGAGTTTAGTTATGAGGAACTTATTAATTTTGATGTTTTAAATAAGATTTTAATTAAGTAGCAATATAAATACAATATTTAAATTAGACACATTTATAACAGCTTGTCGCTTTTGAGATATGATTATTTTTATTGTGCTTCAAAAATATAAGAATTACTTTTATTTTCAAACCTAGAATTCTTAATACGATGCCAAACAAATGTGCAGTGATATACTGTTGCAGTGGATACAAAAGTAAATCATCAAATACAAATGTGAATACTCTAAAATTGACTTCAGAAACAACAGTTTATAACAAAGAAAATAGTGTTTTTGCGTTTCCTGATGCTCCTAAAAGACCTGAGTTAAGAAAAAAATGGATTAAGTTTGTTAATAGAAAAAATTGGTTTCCTACAGAACATTCAGGTGTTTGTAGTGCACACTTTGATCCAAAATTTCTAAAGCACGGTGTTAGAATGACTCTTATCTTCATCCGATACCAACTATTTATTCAAATGATGCAATAAAATAAATTCCACCTTCTCTGTTATTATCTATTCCAGGTCCATCAAGAAAATCTCCAACTAGATGTGTCACAAGCATTCAAGATGAATCAGATATTTTTATGGAAAAAGATTCTATCAAAGACCTAGAAATGTTCATCTTCAAGTCCTGTTGGCTTTATTTTTCAAAAATATGACTCCCATGTTTTATATTATCGTATTTTTAATGTGGCATCTATTGATAATGCTCCCTGTATTGAATCAATACAAGTCAATTCTACTTTGCATGTAAGGTTGTATCACAATGAATGTCAAATTCCTCTTCCAAAGTGGTTTAAGCAAGACCAATATTTACTTAAAAATATTAGCATATTAGAAAACCTTGCATCATATATGCGTATTTTTGTTGCAAAAAAAATACTATTTTAGATGAAATTCATAGTATCCAATATTATAAACCGAAAGACAGGAAACCATATTCATCTGAAGTTCTTCGTTTTTCATTATTACAACGCTATACTTCAAAGCAAGCATACATTCAATTACAAGAAAAAATACCTTTACCGTCATTGTCAGTTTAAAAAAAATTTGCAGCTGGAGGAATTGAACCCTTAAAAGCTATTAAGTTACTTTTGGAGGAAGGAAAAGTAGACCCAGACTGTATTTTAATGTTGGATGAAATGTATTTACAGAAATGTAGTGAGTATAGTAGCGGTAAATATGTTAGTTTGGATAAAAATGGTAACTTTCAAAAGTATCCTTGTTTTTATGGTTGTAAGTTTAAAAAAATATCCCTTATGTCTTAAAGTCTTGTCCACAAACAAAAATAAATGGAGATACAGTTTTCCTTGAAATTAAAGAAAGTTTGTCTGTTTTGAAATTAGCAGGATTTAATGTACGTTCAATAGTTGCAGACAATCATTCGACAAATGTATCAGGATATGGACAGTTGATTAAATGCTTCGGAACTGGTAAATCTGAAGAAGATCATTTTATTGCGTACGAAGAAAAAAAAATTTACCTTATGTATGATAGTGTTCATCTCTTAAAAAATATTCGAAATAATCTACTTAATTATAAGCGATTTATATTCCCTGTTTTTCATTTCGATGGACTTTATGATCCTATTTCAGTTACTGCTGGTGAAATATCTTGGCATCTTCTCCATAAAACTTACGAAAAAGATGAAAAACTTAGTGCTAGTTTACGTAAGGCACATAAACTCACATTTCAAACTTTACATCCAGGAAATGATAAGCAAAGTGTTCCTCTTGCTTAGAATGTTTTTCATGAAACAACGTCAACTGCCATTAAAAGTTATTTTCCACAAGATTTATCTGCAGCTGAATTTTTACGTCTTATTAATAGTTGGTGGTTAATATCGAATTCAAAGTCAAAATATTCAAATAACTATATTGGTTATGCAGTTGTGAGGGAAGATAAAAAACCTGAATTCTTACGTTGTTTTTCGAAGTGGATTAATGAATGGCAAATAAAACAGTTAAAGGAGTGTGGAAAGTTTACTCTTAGCAAGCAAACAGCAAATGCTATGATAAAAACATTAAAAAGTTCTGCTGATTTGTGTGATGATTTACTCAATGAAGGTTATACTTACATTTTAACAAGCCGTTTCCAAAGTGACCCTCTAGAACGTCGATTTTCAAAATATAGACAAATGAGTGGAGGTCGTTTTCTTGTTGGTTTACGTGAAGTTGAATCTTCTGAGAAAATACTTCAAATTAAATCTTTAATGAAAGAAGATATAAACTACTAGGATTTAAATCTTAAACCAGAGACAAGTCCAGATCTTACATGTGAAATCGATTTTGAAAATGATTTTGAAGAGATTGATTTAGACGATGACAACAAGGAGGTGGCAACCTACATTGCAGGATTTATTATGAAAAAAATCTCTAAAAAATTTGTTTGTTCTGAATGTGAAGCGTTATTAAATCATGAGGTCACCATTTGTGTTGAGTATACAAATTTGCTCTCTAGAGGGGGGCTTCAATTACCTGGGGCTAGAGCTTCAATTACCTGCTCTCTAGAGGGGGCTTCAATTACCTTCAATAATCTTGCATCATATATATCCCATTGCTTTGCTAAACTAGATTTAGCTCAAGAAAATTTATTTTTAAATGCTGATAATATCAGATATGCTGCAAGAAAGCTCCTGAATCTTGGAAGAGGAGGGATCTTCATGTGTCCTCAGCATTTTAATAATGCTATAATATTTATTAATAATATAATTATAAACATATACTTTAACAACAAGCAAATAATTATCAATGGTGGAAAAAGAAAGACGAGATTGTTGCTTTTAAATCAAAGAGAACAAAAAGAAAGCATAATGATTAATCTATTTCTTGTTGTTAATTTCACAGTATTTTAAAATTTATTGTGATTTTATGAATGTTTATATTACTTTAAATAAAAAAGAATTTTAAACAGTTGTTTATTTGTTTTAATAATTTATATTTTTATTATTCCAGCATTTTCTATGAAAACTCAATAATTACAAAAAAAAAAAAACTGGCCTCCTAATTTTTTCCGTAAAAACCAACAAACCCGGCCGTGTATTTATAGTAGGCCATGGTTGAGATAAGCAACTTCTAATATGTATACTATTTGTTATAACTCCATATTGTAATCAAAACTAGACTTTATTTCTTAGAAAAAACGAGTAAAATAAGTTCACTGTGGTAAAGATTCTTACAAGTAAGCCATCTTGTATATATTATTACAAGAAAGCCATCCTGTATATGTTTTTACAAAAAAGCCATCTTGTATATGTTTCTACAAGAAAGCCATCTTGTATATAATTTTATACTTTGGATATGTTATATATCATGCTATATACTTGCATACCAAAATACGTTTTTTTCTTTTCAAAACAGATCATCTCATTATTTAAGATGTTCTTATATCATTATGCTTGTCTTACTAATATTCAATCAACACTTTTTGCAGCATTTAATAGAAAACTCAGATAAAAAATAAGCAAAAAGTGAGTATGGTTAAGTTTATTTGAGGAAATTTCAAATCATACTAGTTAAAAAAACTTTCAAACCATTCAGTTTCAGTTTACCTGAAATAGATTGGTTTGACCTGAAAGAATCAATTGATCAATTTTTAAGATTGTTAAGTCTATTTTATGCTAGAAACGGAAAATTAGCAATATTTAAAAACTGCACAAAATTTAAAATAACAAACAAAAAAACATTGTTCACCCGTGATATTTCCTTTTACCTCTCAATTTTTTTAATTTTAATACCTTTATTTTTATTCTCATAGCTTGATGTCTTCCAAGCTATTTTTTATAATACAAAAACTTGGTTTGAACCATGTATGCATAATGTATGGTTTGAATCATGTATGCAAAACTCCAGGAGTAGCGTTTTAAAGAGATTTCCCAGTCGGCATATCTAGTATTGTAAATACTCGGAGTATTGATCACGTATAACATGCCCCCGTTGATACCAGAAAAATACGCATTTAGTTTTAAGTTTCGAATTCGAGTTCAATACTAAGCACCAGTGTTAGCTTCATTTTTGTGACCGTAACGAAACGTAACGTAGTCAGACTTCATCTTCCCAAAATCCAAAATTGAACGTAACGAAATAATAATTCAACGAAGTTGAACAAAGTTGAACGAAGTTGAACAAAGTTGAACGAAGTTGAACAAAGTTGAGCAGGATAACTTAAAATATTGAAAACTTCATCACCAATTTGCAATTAGTAAATATATATATGAATGTTGCCTCAACTAATAGTTTCAACCTAAGATTAGCAATGGTATTAGGTCAATTTAAGATGTAAATTAATTACCTTAATGCATGAAAAACTAGGATATCAAATGTACCAAATCAAAACTGAAAAAAGATAATCAGGACTTAATACTGGCTATTGCCACATTTGGGGACCTACATTTTATTTATTTTGACTAATTTTTAGTAAAAAACAAAAAGTTTAGTACTACTATTGTAGAGTTATTTCCAATCGTGTAAGCTATTTAATAAACAAAATTGAAATAAAAATTTGACAAAGATAGTAATTCTTTATTAGTATGCTATCTTTTATTTCCCATACATTGAGTAATTTAATAAATCTTGATAAATCTTCACATCATGTTGCCAATTTACTAACAGAAGCATGCTAATTTTTGTTGCTATATGAGAAATGTTGTTAATTGAAATAAAATCATCAACATTTGTTGGCAATCTTGCATTCAGTGATCTGTGCCATAAAGTTTTAGGCATAACATTAAAAATAAATAATATTTTTACTCATAAAGAAAACTTATGTTGGTAGTTTTTAACCTATAATGATTATTTAAGAAAAAAGCATTATTTAGAACATTTACAACTTTAATATTAAAAATTATATATATATATATATATATATATATATATATATATATATATATATATATATATATATATATATATATATATATATATATATATATATATATATATATATATGTATATATATATATATATATATATATATATATATATATATATATATATATATATATATGTATATATAAACATATTGCTATGAATGATTAAATTTTAGATAGGACCTTTTTTTGTTCCATTTTGTTTTTGTTTTCAAAATGTGATTAAATTGAAATATTTTACTAGTGATTTGGGAGTGCTTGTCATTAGTTAGATATTAAACATCAAACAAAAACTTTAGAAATGACAGAGACTAATGTTAGAGCATCAGAGTTATGGGAGCATTTTGAAGACTATGAGCCAGATGCTGATGGTGTCCTAAAAGCTAAATGTAGACTGTGCACTAATGTGACACTACGCCGTAAAAATCTTTCAACAGCTGCATTGTGGGGTCATCTCAAGTCAAAACACAAGAAAATTGCAGCAGAAGTACTTGAAAAGAAAGCCTCTCGAAAAAGACAAGCAGCAATTGAATCTGCTGATATTATAGAAGCAGGACAAAAGTTAAATCAGTGTGACAAAGATAAGATACTAATATTTTTTTGCTACAGTGTGGGTTTATAGAAATTTTATTCCTATTTAGTAAGGTACTTATTTCAAGTAAAAAAATTCAACATGGTTTTTATAAGCCTCTGGCTTAAAGATATTGTTTGAAAGAAAACTATTTTTAAGCTGAATTTAAGTCTTAAATCCCAAAAAATTTTGATAAGAATATTTTTGTGCATTTATTTCTGTGAAAGGAAAGACTTTACAGCATACCTATCAAAAGATAATGTACATATTAGAGAAAGGACAAGAAGAAAGTTAATACAAGTAAAAATGATTCAATCAATAAACTTTAAAAACTCAACTCGAATTGATTCATTTTTACAAAATTTCAGTAAGTTCTAAATGAAAGAGGGATATTTAATTGAGTTTTTTTCAATTCAGCATCTAAAAATGCCCATCAAGCTGTTACATATTTAGTTTTGTAATGGGGTTCATAGCATTTTTATTGCAAACTTTGGCTGCTTCTTAAATTAACAAAATAAACAATTTTAACACCTGAACACGCATGAGGTGAGATAGCTTAATTCAGTAAAACTCTGAACTAAATAAACATTGGTTTATGAAACAGAATATTGAGTTCATAATGAAATCAGTTTTTAGACACATTTTGAAGGAGTGAACTTTGCTAACTCCCAACTATTTATCTTTAAAGATGTTGAAAAAACCGGGCTCAGTCACATCAATTCTCTAAATTTGGCCCTAATGGGCCTAAGGTACCTTTTAAACTAGAAAGCCCTTCTTGAGTAAACATTGGAACTGAGTTAAAAGGTACCTCATTAGTGAACTTTTTAAGTATGAATTTCTATTTGTAATAAAAGAATTCTTCTGTTCCACAGACACACAGATAGTTTAGGCTAGGTTCAATAATTTGAATTCTCCAATAAAGTTCCTTCAGGTCCACCATAAAAGAGCAGAATACTCATGCCTAATATACAGTGAAAAATCAGGAATACATTCCATTTTTGCAATTGTACCACTGTCCTACTCAACCGAATAATGAATGCCTAATAAGGAGATAAATAAAATAATGAAAAATGTAAATAAATTATTTAGATTTGAGATGTATAAAATGTTTCTGATGACTGAAAACAATAATATTTTTTCAGGATCAGACAGTCTACAAAGTCCTTCAAACTCAAAAAATCTTCGTGAAGAAAGTGCTGTGTCAATTGCATCATTCTTCCAGCCAAAGTATTCTACTTACGACAAGCGCCAGCTTCAGTTTGACCTGGATTTCATGAGGTGGATTGTTGCACTCTCGATGCCTTTCAGTGTTGCTGACCATGAAGAAACAAAAGAATTTTTTAAGAAGCAGCTGCCAAGGGTCACAGTTAAGAACTCTACAACTTTTGCAAAGTTCAAGCTTCCCTTACTATATGAACAGATTCATAAACAAATCTTTACAGAGTTAGAACAAGAGCTACCTGAAGTTGATGGTTTTGCTCTTACTTCAGATATGTGGACATCAAGAGCTAATGAAGCTTACATGAGTCTTACCTTGCATTTTGTCAATAGAAATTTCAACCTCATTAAAAAAGTCATCAGTTGCAAGCATTTTCCTGGATCTCACACTGCAGTGGCAATAGCTGTGGAAATAGACAAACAAATTGAATCTTTGCCAAATGTCAAGTCAGAATGTGAGAAGGTAGTGGTTCATGATGCAGCTGCAAATATGAGGGCATCCTTTCCAAACAGCTCTCAACTTTCTCACTTATTACTATGTGCTGATTATGCAATCAATCTTGTCTTGCAGAAAGCTGTTGAAGGATGTGAACCAATTCAAAAGGCAATAACGAAAGCAACCCTGCTCTCCAGCAAAACCCATCGATCAACTTAAGCTAATGAGCTGATCAAGAAAGCTTGCAAGGATGTAGGAGGTATAGTTAGTTTATACTAAATCACTATTTTGAAATTTTTTTCAATTGTCTTCTGCTATTGTAAAAAATTAAGAATTAAAGTTTAAAGTAACCAACCATTCACAATGCCATATTTAAAATAGCAAATTGTAGTTGTGTTGTATTATACACAGATTATATAAACATTTTTTATAGATTTTATTTCTGGAAAGAAGAAAATTGATGAATTTTTCATATCCTAGCATATATATATATGACTCCATTGTAAAAAACTAAATAACGCTAACTCTGTCTGTACAAGAGTCAAAAGAATTTTTAATAAAACAGTTGAAGGTTAAAGAGTTCCTTTAAAAAAGGGAATTTTTAACACATCAGATAGGCAGCCCTACTGTTAGTTAACCTCATTTAAAAATTGTCACCCCAAAAAAATATTGCCACAAATATCTTTTTGATATTTATTTGAAACAATGCCAAATAATCATGGTTTAACAAAAATATTCCATTGAGTGATATTAAATATGAACTTAGTATTCCAAAATAAATTAATGAACACTATTTTAGAGTACAGCTCATAATATGAAATGTCATTCATGAATTCATATTTTTATCTGTCCTCAGTTTTTGATTAAGGAGAATTACGATATTAATTTATTTTTTATATTCTCCTAATAACTGAACATTCAAAATTGCTGTTAACTTCAAACTTCATGTTTTACTTGCTTCCAATACCACACTCATGGTCTCATTCCACTGAAGTTACTACTCATCAAAATAAAAGTGAAATTAGACAGGCTCATTGAGCCTATAAGACTACAGTACTTTCTTTGTCTAGGTAAACACACCCATTAATGGTACCTTAAACAGTGTAAATTCCATTGTAATCTGCAGGTTCTGAGATAACCTCAATTTGAAGATAAATGTTTACCCATATTCTGATTTTCCATGTTAGTGGGGTATTTTTTCCTCACAAGACTTCACCAAACTCCTTGATTGTCCAATAACCAAAAGAAGAAATATTTTATTGTTGAAATATCATAATCCACTAACCCAGGTGGATTTACTAGATACCCGAGTCAGTAAAATAGGGTTCATCAAGTCATTCATTTGAGCTCCTGCATTTGAATATAAAAGTAAATAATGTACTTCTAAATAGACAACATAACTATAAAAATAGTGACTAATTCTAGTAGAAGCAAGTCTATCTTGCTAGCCTGTATAATACTTCAAAATAAATAATAATAGTTTAATTGAACACCATTGGTAGTGTGATCCTTAAACTTAAATACTTTAAATGATTTTTTAAATATTTCTTTTTTTCAGTGGCACCAATTAAAGTCATCGCTCCTATTTCGACCAGATGGAATTCAAATGCAATGATGATTAAATCCATTCTCAAAATTCAACCAGCATTAGAACACCTTCAAAATCAGAAATATGACTTCATCCCTACACAAGCTAAGTTACAAATTCTAGCAATGATTTTTCCAATCCTTGAGCTCTTCAAAGAACTTTCTGAAAAGCTTTCTGCAGACTCAGTTCCAACTATTCATCTTATTTGTGGTGAACTGTTTCGAATTCAACACTTACTAACAGATAGAGTCAATACATCGGATGACTTGAATATTCAGAACTTTGCAACTAAACTTTTGGAACAGCTTGAACAAAGATTTGAACTTTGCGGAACAAAGCAAGATCTGTATGCTTTGTCTCATTTAATTCATCCGTCTTACAAAGGAGCTGTTTTGCACAAAATGAATCGATCTAACAACATCAAGACAAAATTTATAGATAGTCATTCATCTGGAAACAATGCAAACCGTTAAAGCATTCCAGAGGAGCCAAACATCATTGATCAAACAGACCCTTTAGAACAACTGGTGTTTGAAACCAATTGGAAAGGTATTGCCATCTGTTTTGTTAAATATTTAAGGGTCAGTGCAAAAAAATCAGGTCTATAATATTTCTTTATTTTCATCTTTCAAATTTGAATAGTAATTGAGTAGATATTGCTTCCTGTTCTGCTTTATTTTAACTTAAATTAATTCCTGATTTGCCTGTGGACCCAGATATCAAATTTAAATACCTCTTTTTTGCTTTATTTTGACATTAGTTAATTGGTGATTTGACTACTTAAAAAACTTTATATCAACAAAAATTTAATGTGTCTTATATTATCAGGGCCTTATATGTATGTAGATCTTAGAAACTTTGTAAAATAATAATCTTTTTAAGTATGTAAGAAGTTCTAATGATCGCTGTAAAGACTTTGATCTTATAATACAAGAAATAGTTAAATTCCCAATTTTAACCTAGCCTACATTTAGATACAGTCTAAACTTTAACACATACAGTAGAATAGTTGGTATTCTAATAAAAGTCTTGGTTAACTATAATATTTATTGTTTCAAGTTAAAATAGTTTTGACAGAAGATTTTGGTTAAAATAATCTTAGTACAATAACTGTGTTTAACTTACTTTTGAAATTTGTTTGAAAGAACTTTTTCAATAAGTTTTTGTGAATTCAAAACTATAAAAAAGAAGTTTTTTCTTTTTCTATGAAAAAATTGAAGACCGCTCAAGGTGAGGGTTGGTTTTGAATTAGCTAAATATTTTTCATGAAGGGTGGTTCTAGGTAAAAGATTTTGCGCACATGGCTGGAAATTTACACTGCAGTTTAGCAGGGTGAGTTTCAAAAACTTGTTTATGAAGTTCTTATCATAAAAATTTTTAAATACTTATTGTTCCTTAGTGGCTTCCAATACAAATTTGATAATTTATTTAATTCAAATTATCTTATTTCTTTATGTAATATCCCCAGTAAATTACATGAAAAGTCCTACTAAGTTTCAGACATTGCTGATTCAACTAAAATAACTTTTGTGTCATTTATTAATGGGTCACTATAAGGTCCAAACCATTGGGTATGAACAAAATGCCTATAGCTAATCTACACCTATCTTTTATCAGTGATTGCTCATATAAATCTTTTTGGGCTATTGCCTTCCTAAATGTTCAAAGACAAAAATGTGGCAATTTGCCAATACTTTTCTTTAACTTGTCAAAGCAATTTAAACATTTTATTTAACTCTAACTTACTAATTCTCCATTTTTCGATTCATGTTTAATTTATAAACGTAAAATTAATTCCAGGTGCTTTTAATTTTTCATGCAATGTTAAAAATTTTCTTAAAAAGAAGCCATAGTAATATAACAATGTGATTAATTTCAGACTGTTCATCAAACAAAACAAAATCATGGAGGAAGAACTTGATAAATATTTGGCAATGCCAAGGCCAGATCCCAAAGAATTGGATATTCTGATGTGGTGGAGAAATAGTTCAACCTCTTTGCCATTACTCTCAAAGCTGGCACGAAAACTTCTTTGCATTCCAGTCAGTTCTGCTTCATCTGAGCGAGTTTTTTCTGTTGCTGGGGGCATTTTTACAAATCAAAGACACAACCTTGATCCAGAAAATGTGCACATGCTTGTTTTCTGTCATTCAAATATGGCAAAAATAAAGAGAAATCTGGCAGAAAGCATTGAAACTGAAGAGGAAAAGAAACAACGTGGGATGGAGAAACACTTACAGTAAAAACTGACCAGATTTTTTTGTATAGTGCAGTTAGTGAACAGCTAAAAATAATAAAAAATTAGAGGCAGAAAGAATCTCGAGTGACAAATATCTCAAATTTCTCAATTTTTTCCAAGTTTTTTTTTTTAAAGACTATCTAGCAGAAGTAGGGGGGGGGGGCAATGCCCAGTGTTATGGGATATCCAGCAGAACTTTGGGGTGTAATTTTGGTAAGATATTGAAGAATATTAATTAAAAAACTAATTGGAGTATCATGCAATTAGCAAAACATTAAAATTGGAGATTATATTTTTTAAGTTTTTTTTGTAAAATCCAAGATTTTTGTACTTTTCATTCAAGATTTTATCCATGTGCCTAAAACAGCACGTCTAAATGTTTTCTTTTGTGTTTTTCTTGATTCACCCTTATCCCACATGCAGAAATTAAATTTCATAAAATTCATAAAAATTTACATACATTTGTTCTTTTATATCGCATAAATCCATCATATGATAAATCTGAAATGAAAAAATGTAATGGATAAGTAAATACAAAGAAAAACATTTCAGTCCGAATTTAGTCCATACCTTGTTTTGGAACAAATTTATTATAACAGTTAGTCTTATTGCAGTTAAACAATTCTTTTGATTAAATACTATCAGTACCTAATAGCTTTTGTAAAAAACAAGTGCAAAGAACAGAAAAGATGCTTTTGCAAATTTTCACCCTACAACGAATAAAAAATTTTGCTGATTATTTTTTGCCCAAAGCTTAAATGAAAAAAAAAGTTTTCTTCTCCCATCACTTCAGTCAAACAATTTTGTTCTAAATAGAGGAATTAAAATAAACTCTCTAATATAAATGCCTAATCTTGTAAGAATGTTAATGAGGAAAGAGGGGGCTACACCACTGCTTTAAACATTTGGGTTTTTGGAATTTAATTTCAAAATTGTGTTCCAATATTTTGTAATATTCACAAATTTTAATGTATCCTTTTTTATTGCAATAAAGTTTCATTTCTCTATTTTGTCTTGAATTGTTACAAATAGTTCAATACAAAAAAATTGTGCTTAATTGGTTGTTTAAGGGTTGTAATTTAATAATTCAATAAAATTAATGATAAATTGGCGTTTTTAGGCAAATGTTTTTCCTATACACTATTATTGCTAACAAATTACACAATATTTTTGGAAACTTTGCCAAGTCTAATTTCAGTTCAAAAAGTACAGGCTTGAGACCACATTTTCGCAGGCTTAGGCTCGACTTTCTAAAATCACACCAAACTCTGGCTTTAACATCTTCTTAAATTTAATTTTGGTTATTTATACTAGCAATACAAATCAGTGGTTTTTAAAAGTTAATTAGGTTGTTCAAAAATGTATTTGGTTCAACTACGTTCAACTTTGTTCAACTACGTTTAACTAAGATGATTAATACAAAAATACCGTAAATAAACGTAACGTAATTGAAACAAAACTACGTTACGTTTATTTACGTTCAACTACGTTCAACTTCGTTGACCGTAGTTAAACGTAGTTGAACGAACGTAACACTGATGCTTATTCAATACCACTTAATTATCAAAAATACGTATTATTTAATATTTGACCAAAATCGGATGCGATATTCTACCCGATTTTGATCAATTATCAACATATAATGGAAAAACGAAAATCTTTAAAGCGCATGCTTAAACTGAAATTGTGAAAGCAAAATTTAAATTCATTAGTTTTCTATTGAGAAATTTAGTAAAAAGTTTGTCTGGAATGAAAAGGAATAGTCAGGAATACATGAAAAGTTGTATGAAGAGATATCGTTCTGCTAAAGCAGTATCGCATATCTCCAATACAGTTACAGTACTTTTTTGCAGTACTAAAAAAGTTACTAAAACTTTATCATAAAAATATTTATTACTACTTTTAAATTTATTTAGTTACATGAAGTCCTAAATTAATATAATTCAAATATATTATAAATCCTATCATTTCATACCTTGCTTATTTTATTATGTTGATTATTATTATATTAACATTTCTGTTATGATATTACCTTTTTTTTGTACTGTTTTAAAAAATTTTGAAAAATAAATTAAAATTTCGAGCCAACACTGACATTTTATTGTTGCTAAACGTTAAATTTTGTTATAAGGATTGCAGTTCTTCTATCTGTTTTTTGCTCTTTATTCAATAAGTATTTGATTTAGATTAAATATGATTATAATTTGATATTTTATTACAAGATATATGTTTTTATATATGAATATATATATGAATCTTTTTAGATTTTTTCATGTTATTTTTAAATTTTTTGTTCACGCAATTCAAGTTATATATGTTTATAGTTTGCATATATGTTTATATTATGTTCAAAGTTAAAAAGTTTTTGATAAATATATGTATGTGGTAATATGTGTTATGTAATTGTTTTATAAATGTGTCATTAAAATAGTATAAAATGTATCTATTGTGTATATAAATATTATATGAGGTGTTTATATATGTTACATAAAGTTAAATAAATGTATTATGTTTTATAGTTATTATATATGTTTATATTACGTTGTTTCCATGTTTTCAAAGTGTGTGACTTGGCAAACGTGTTGAGCAAGATTTTGCATAAAGTTGTTATTTATGTTACTAATGTTGTTACATTTGACTTACCTTTATGTTGGTGTCTATTGTTAAAAACTATAAGTGGTTTTATTATTGAAACTCACTGCTTTTAATCATTCACTAAAAGCAACTCAAGAAAAATCATTTTGCTGTATATACATTTTGTTTATATGTCAATTTGAATTTTTAGAACCATGAAGTACCAACATGATTTGTTTTCTAAAAGCTAACATGAAATAACAATATTTAACAACTACTACTCTCTTATCGTGACATCTTATCTATATCAGATATATTGATTTTCGATTCATATATGATGTTTTTCTTTGTATTTACTTATCCATTACATTTTTTCATTTCAGATTTATCATATGATGGATTTATGCGATATAAAAGAACAAATGTATGTAAATTTTTATGAATTTTTTCTAGGCTTTTCTAAATGTGTTTCTTATTAACATGGTTTTACAAGCAAGGTCTGCAAGCAAATTTGAGCTGAAAATTTTTTTTAGCTTTTAAGGAGAATTGGCGTTATTCTTTGTTTAATTTAATTTGTTTAAATATAGTAGTTCTAACAAATAAATGTTTGTTTATTCTTGGTTTTTTACTTATCTGTTTTCAGATTCTTATAAACTAGCCAACTCAGCTAACACGGTTTGTAGATTTGGGGTCCTAATATCAATGAAATATCCTATGAAAAACCTTTTAAGGGGTGATAGTGCATGCCTATGGGAGCCCAAAATAAAGGGTTTTGAAATCCCTCATTAGCATAATTTTGGTCAAGAAGTTTATAAGCTTTTGCATACCATAATGCGATCTATTTAAGTGCTTAAAATGCTACAAGACATGCTTTGTTTAAACAATATATATATAATATAAAATGTAATGCATAAAAACAAAACTTTTTTATTTTAAAAGCTTTTATCCAAATATGCATCTTATTGCTGTTCCGATGTATCAAGATAAATTCTCAAGTTCGAACTTTGCCCCTCGGTTAAAAAATTTAAAAAAACCGGCCAAAAACTTTTTCGGGAAATGGCAGTAAATGTTCAAAGAAGAAAGCAAAATGTAAACACAGTGAGCACTTTTTAAATAAATTTAAAGATGCCTACATTTGCAATAACTCATGAAGATTGCAGAAAATCTGTTTGTGTTATATGCATGAAAAAGGGTGATCAAGAGTTGACTGAAAACTATAAGTTGAAAATTCTTCAACTGATTCAAACAGACATAGATTTCAGTGATGAAAGAGTGCCTTTGGCTACTTGTGTTTCATGCAGATCTCAAATTGGAAAACTTTGTGCTGGAAAAATCAATCATGTGCCTAAACTTTTTGACTTCAAGTCAATTTCTATCAAACCTACAACCAGAGTTTCGTCAGTTTGTGAATGCCTTTTATGCCAAATTGCCAAGATCAAAGGAAAGGAGAAGCATCCGTTTGACAAAGACAAAGAATCCGAGGAAAAAATTCCAAAGCAAACTTCTCAGAGTTCTGAAAAGCGCTGCACAAAGTGCTTGTCAATTATTGGCCGAGGACTTCTTCACAACTGCACCATTGGAACTCGCCATGGAAACCTGAGAAGAATGGCCACAGATGATCCCGTAGGTGCAGAGCAAGTGGCTGCAGCAGTCTGAGCATCCAAAAGCGCATCTCCAAATGGCACTATTGGACTCAGTCAGCCTTGTGGAAAACTTTTGCCATTAAGGAGAGGTAATTACTTCTATTGTCTAGTTAATTATCATGTATCATTATGCTAGATTAAAGGCACTCAAAATGTTGATTCACAAACATTTAATTTATGACCTGTAATAATTAATTATGAGAAAAAGAAACAAGAATGCTTTTATATTAATTAAAATGCTAATTGCAACTGCTTTTATTGAAAATTCATCTCTTAATTAATTACCCTGCTTCAATTTTATTTCACCCTGCTTCAATTTTATTTCATCAACCTAATTTTACTTTAAATCATTCTCATTGCAAGAATAAATATTTTTTTTCCTAATGAATGTTATTTAATTGTTTTTAAAGGTCCGTCATCGGCTCAGCAGCTATTCAAAGAACCACTCACAACAGAAAATATGGTTCAAATTCAGCAAAATACAGGACTTTCAAACAATGGCATGCGAAAACTGGGTTCAGCACTAAATCAAATCAGCCCAATTAGATTGGTGGAGCCAAGTTTTCCTTTGAAGTTTGCTCTAGCCGGCCAGAAACTTAATGATCAGTTCATGGTCAGCAACATCAGATTGGCAGAGAATGGTTGAACTTGTCAAGTTGTGCACTGCCACAGCCTCAGCAATCTCAGTGATGTTTTCAGAGCATCACGAAAACTATCAGAATCTTCCATTTTAAAACTCGGGATTGATGGTGGATCATTTCTGAAAGTGAGCTTCACTCACATTGTGTTGGAAGAAGATGAGACTCCTCCACACAGCTCAGTATAGAAGACAATCAAGCTGATGGCACCGGCATCAACCAAAAAAACGAGTGTTAAGCAGCAGATGCTGATAGCACTGTCACAAAACACTCCTGAGAGTTACCAGAATGTGAAGGCCATTTTCGACCTCATTCAAGTCAAAGAAAAATGCCAAACAGGTTCTTTGGTTGTCTCTTGTGACCTAATGCTGGCCAACATTCTTTGTGGCATTCAGTCTCACAGTAGCAAACACTCTTGTTGTTGGTGTGATGCTGCATCTCTAGGTCTTGAAAATTGTGGACAACTTCGGACTTTTGGCCAGATCAGAAGACAGCATTCTGAATACATCCAGGCAGGAGGAGATTCAAGAAAGTCAAAGGAATTCAAAAATGTCATTCATGTACCTTTGATTGAATTTCAAGATGACAAGTTTGTCCTTGAGGCTATTCCACCAATGGAGCTCCACTTATTACTTGGAGTTGTGAACCACATCTTTAAAAATCTTTGCGATCTGTGGCCAAGGGCCAAGGAATGGCCTCCATCACTTCATATCCCTATCCAGCCTTACCATGGGGGGCATTTCAATGGGAACGATTGCATGAAGCTTCTAAGAGGTCTGGATAAGCTTCAACAGCTTTCAGAAAAAGCAGGTTTCAGTCCAGCTCTTGGCTTCATTCAAACACTCACACTATTCAAGACAGTGGTCACTTCGTGCTTTGGAAAAAGCCTGGACCCTGACTATGAATCCAAGATTGAACAGTTCAAACTTAGCTACACCAACCTTCCTATTTCTGTGACTCCCAAAGTGCATGCAGTGTTTTACCACATGCCACAGTTCATCAAGATGAAACAAATTGGACTGGGCCTCGTTAGTGAGCAGGCAACAGAAGCTCTACATTCCAACTTCAAATCTCACTGGGAGAGATTTAAGAGCAATCCATTGCAACCAGATTATGCCAGTCACCTTTTAAAATGTGTCATTGACTACAAGAGCAAGAGAATTTAATTTTTTTTAGAAAAGAAAATTTTCTTCAGAACATGCCTTTTCTCTGTAATCAATTAATGTAAATCCAAGGTTGTAACAGAACTTGAAAACAAACTCACTTAGAAAATAAATTAATTAAAGAATATTGGTTTGAATTTTACAGGCTAATATGTTGTGTTTTGTAAAAAAAAAAATGCAAAAAAATTTTTTTTCAACAAACTTTTTGGGCTACTCATAGCCTAAATGTAATGGTATTTCGTAGTAAAACATTCAAAGCTAAATAAGTCTGTTGGATTTTATTCCAGGATTTTCAAATCACTCATTTTGTGTTCCATATGACATGCACTATCACCCTTTAAAAGGGTTTCCATAGTGTATTTCATTGATATTAGGACCCCAAATCTACAAACCGTGCTAAGCAAGTTTTGTTTTATTTTTTAGTGCTATTGGAAAGAGCTGAAAGTTATTTTTTAGAGTTATTGAAAAGAACTGAAGTGTTTTTTAGTTACTTCACACAGTGTAACTGATACTGGTTTGAGTAAGTTTACTATTTGGTTTTATTTTATATTAGATTTATTTTATATTTAATATATATTATATTAGATATATATTTTATGTATTTAACATGGAAAACTGACTGTAATTTGTTGACACGAAAGTTTATAAACTTAAATCTGCCAATATTTCAGTATGTATATATATATATATATATATATATATATATATATATATATATATATATATATATATATATATATATATATATATAATTACTTCAGAGTAAAATATACTGACTGACATTGCTTCAATTTTTTATACAAGATTGTGCATTTATTATTTTTGTTTATTAAGGTAAAAACAGTTTTGTGCATTGTAGATTATTTGTTAAATTAAAAATAATTAATGTAAATAAATATTGTTTAATATTTTTGATAAACGACTTATGTATATAAACATATAAAAAGATATGGATTTCAATAAATCTTAAGTTTAAATAAAATCTTTGATTAGAAAAGATCACAATTTGTAAGATTCTTTTACGTTCATTTATTCAATTGTAACAATAGTAAGATTACTGGTAATATGTTTAATGATAACAGTGAAATTGAAATAGATAGTATTAGGCTCAACGAAGTTATTAATGTAAAATGCTAATAGGCAACTTGAAAATAGTTGTCAAATGAAAAAAATAGATCTAGGCAGGATGAAATTAATCGTTCAGAATTCAGTGTCAAGCAATGTTAATGTCTGTTAATTTGATTTTACTTTAGACACTTCAGAACAAAGCAAAGTATGAGTTTAACTATTTATAGTAACAATTAACACTTTTAAATCTAAATAATTTTATTTTTTTTTTATAATTTCTATCATAATTATGTTCTTTTTTTCATTTTTTTTTTTTAGTTTGTTTTCCCTTTGTCATCTTTTGATTAGTTAGCTAACTGTTGAAACATGGTTTTAATTTTGTAAATTTAGTATGATTTGAAATTTACTCTATTAATCATTATTCAACAGTTAGAGAGAAGCTGGTGCTTAGTTAAGAAATGCTGGAAATTAGCTTTTAATCAAGGTAAAAATAATTTTGTTTACTGGTAACATAATAAAACCAGTTACTAGTATTTATTCCGTGCTTTTTTACATTTGTTAACATGCTGCTTTGGAAACACTTTCTCTCTCTCTCTCTCTCTCTCTCTCTCTCTCTCTCTCTCTCTCTCTCTCTCTCTCTCTCTCTCTCTCTTTCTCTCTCTTAGAGGAGAGGGAGATTTAATAAAACTTATATAATTACTGAGCTCTTACGTATTTCTTATTACCACAAATGATAATGACCATTTATAAGAAATATTTTACGAGTTGCTTGCTATTTTATGATATAGTTGCTCAAATTGTTTAACTATAATTGTCCCTTGATTGTTCAAATATTGTAATAAATAAAATCTTTTTAGCCCAAGTATTTAAGTCTAGCCTTTTTATAATCTTTTTTAATTATTCTGTAGACAGAATATATGAACATGTCATTTCGAAAAGGATAAAAGTCCAAAACTTTTAGCAATTAGTTTATAAGTTTGAATTAAAAATTTCTGTAGGGTTTATGTTTTTTTTATAAAAAATAAAAAATACATAAGTTATATACGTTCTTTATTTATCTACTTCTATGTTTAATTTCTTTAGCAACCTAGACATTATTTTAATAAAAATCACATTTTTGTTGATTTTGAAAAGTTTTGTTAAATGGAGTTGTGCCCTTTTCGAAATGACAGGTTCATATATTTTCTGTTATTATTATCCTAATTCTACTAACGATAAAATAAAAATAGTACTTTTGTAATTAAAAATTGTAATTTTTTTTTATGTCTTTTTTTAAGTATTTGCAGGCTTTACTTGACTTTCCTTTTCTGGTACTTGTGTTGTGACAGATTTTAAAAAGAACTCAACTGATGTTAATGCGGTCTTAATGTCGTTACCTATAAGCAATGACGTTGCTGATACGGAGTCAAAGTTAAAATATTCATAGATAAATTTGTATTTAATATTTTAGATAATATATCAAGTTAATAATGTGTTTTTATTGTTATTAATGATTTAATAACTCATAACCCGTATTACGGGTTGCTTACTGCTAGTCATTATCATTATGTTATGAGTTCATATTAGTTAATAAAATTGTATTGAATATTCTCTGGTTATCGTGTTTTATACGTGTTTAAATGCGAGTTTGATACTCAGTAGGCATCGTATTGTATACCTGTCTTTATACGCATCTGATGTCTATTTTTAATGCGCGTTTGACACGATAAAATGGCTAATATATATTCGTAAATATGCGTATTCTGGAAAGTTTTAAATGCGCATGTAATACCAGGAAAATATCGTATTGAATATTCTCTGGTTATCGTGTTTTATACGTGTTTACAAAAGTTTCAAATGCGAGTCTGATACTCAGTAGGCGTCGTATTGTATACCTGTCTTTATACGCATCTAATGCGTGTTCGACACGATAAAATGGCTAACATACATACCACATCGATACGTATTTACGATTACGAGTTTCTAATGCGCATTTACAACCAAATTTGCCGACTGGGTTGTTTAAATCTAGATATATATAATTTTTACCTTTTTTTATCTTGCACCTCGTATGCTAATAATACTTAGGCATTTAAGTCTTAAAAAATGACATAAAATACAAAAATAAATACTTAAAAATTTAAATCCAATCAGATTATTATTTAAACATAAAAATGTAAGGAACGCTGGTTTTAGTATAGCCTCTAACCTAGACAAACTGATATTTTATTTTTTGACAACAATTTTGCGTAACACAAAAACACTTAGTTATACTATATTTATAAATAAGATGTTATGTTTATTTTATTCCAATTTAACTATAAATATATTAAAAATTTTAAATGCGTTAATTACACTCAAATTATTAAAAACAATTGCGATTATGACTTGAAAAATATAGCAAAAATTGTTCAAATAGTTTATACAATAGTATTTATATATTTTATATATATATATATATATATATATATATATATATATATATATATATATATATATATATATATATATATATATATATATATATATATTATTAAATCTTATTAAATCCCTTTTTTATTACATCTATATTGCTATCAAACTCATTAACTTTTATTAAAAAGCATAAGTTTTTATTAAAAGGCAAAACTTTTTATTAAAAGGCTTTATTAACCTTTATTAACCTTTAAATCAGTCATTCTTTACACTTTACTTATGAAAATACATATTAATACCAATAAATGTATATATTTATAAAGCTTATCCTACTTCTTTAGTTTCCGTTATTTTCATCAATAGGGTTTTAAGTTTCTTCATCAATTTAGCTTGGTGGTGAACATGTTTGATGTAACTAATTACGTTTGAGATGAATCAACCCTCAAGCAACAAGGCCCAGACCGCACGGTTTAGGTGCCTAAAGATATCTTTAAAGAGTTTTTTTTGTTGTTTTTTTTAGTCAAAATTATTGTTCAAGAGAAAGAGATGTTAGGCATGTTGACCACGTATGCCTATTGGCCAAAAATATTTTGCTACGCAACAGTGAAATATACGTATATCCCAAGCTGTAGCTATGCAACAATTTATACGTAGATTGAGAGATAAAACTTGTGGCGATTGGAGCCTAGAAAAAAAATACCCAAAAACATTTACCAACCCTACCCCAAATGTGAGGGCAACAAATTAGTAATTTATATTTTTTTATTTTCTTACACTAACTTTGAGTCGACAAGCTTTGAAATTTAAAATTCAAAAGTCATGATTATATAAAGTTTACACCCTAACCAAATGAGGTAGTTGCTTCAATCTTCTCCTAAATATTCTAATGCGTTATAAACCAGCATACTTAAGTTTAACACTATATACTTATATTTTATTTATCAAAAGTATATTTGTTTACCAAAATCAATAGCTTTTCATGTTTATATTATAATTAAATCTCAAAACTTACGCAGGTAGTCATCATTAAATTAATGGTTATCCAATTTAAAAAAATATTAAAAGACCTCATTTGCACAAAACTATGTAATAATATTATAAGTTAAAAATGCTAATGATTAAGGAATTCTAATCGGTTTAATGACGAAAGGAATAATCGCATTTTCAAATTTCAAAACATTTTTACATTAGAGTAGCACCATTCAATATCAATTTAATTAATATCAATTTACAAATTAAAAATAAATTTGCTAATTTATATTTTCGAAAAAATATTTTTTATAGTCCACCTTCTCATAAAACAAAATAAAAAATATTTAAAAATGTCTGATATTTATGCAATATTTCTGATATTTCAGGTAAAACATAAAAAAAAGATGACTCTTTTTATAAAATAACATACTAAAATAATAAAACTTATGATTTATAATACTTATAAATTAACCTAAATAATATATAGGTAGCTAAATACCCAAACCTATGACCAAATTGGAATTAAACCAAATATATATTGTATTATATAAAATTAGTAATTGATTATTGTTAACACAAACAAAAATCGATGACCAATCATCCTAAATATGGGAACAAAAAAATTATGCAACATTAAGCAAGAAAGTAAAAACATTACAAGTAAGAACTTTGTTCAAATCGGATTTTGCAAATCCTAAAAACAAATGTTTTTATATAAAGGTGTGTGTGGGTGCGTGCGTGCGTGTGTGTGTGCGTATACATGTAAGTAAAAAAAATTAAAAATATTCAACTATATAGGCGATGACATACTTGTATGAACCTAAATTTCATCGCATAGTCGTAGAGATTTTACAAATATTATTTCAATAAGGATTACAACCTCGTGAAAAACAAAACAAGTGAAAGAAAACTAACATTTATTAAGCAGGAAAATTTAGAAGGAAATACAAACGCCCTCAAAAACATACCACCTAAAAAGTAAACTGTTTTTTATGCTGCGATACGCATAACGATAATCATGACAACTACGCTATCGATGACAAGCCAAGATCTGGTTACGTAGCTTGTGTTAACAAAAGTGCCATATGTATGCCTTGTCCATACGGATTGGTTTTTTGTTCCAAAGCTGGCTACAAGGGTCTCGGTCAATGCCTCGGCAAATACGACGAATGCCCACCTCGCTCATATTGATGATGTTTACAAGAAGCTATTTATATAAACAATTTGTGAAACATATTTGATTTGTTTTTATATTTTTATTAAATTAACGCCGTATTTTATAGTTTTATAGAACGGTTGAAAGAGTAAATTAAAATGCTTTCACTCGTTGTAATTTGACTGTATCGAGCTATTCTCATTTAGTTTTAATAGAAGCAACAATAAATGGTGAAATAAACGCTTTATTTTGATCGAGTGTCCTCAAATCCGGAGCGTAGTCGCTTTACTTTTTTACAAAATGCTTATGCACAGAAATGCCTAAGTTTACAAAACAGCAGAATAACTATTTGTCCCTAAGAAAAGACGGCGGCTGCAGAACGCGAAGCCGCGTCGTCCTCAATTTGGCTTTGCAATTTGTCAGCGCGCCCCCTCCCCTCCCTTAGAATTCAAGCACGAACGGCGTGCTTTTATCACACACGTCGCTTTACGCAAACTATATATCCACGCAGCTAAGATTGTGTGCCACACGTGCATAAGTATGGACACGTTTTTAAATGCATGCTTAAGCGTTGCGAGATTTAATTTGAATAGATGGTAAAGAACTTTTATGTCAAGGAAATCTCGGACGTGTTTGAAAAATGAAAAAAATTTAAAAAGTTTTGTTTTTTTTTCTCTCTCTATATGCACAGCGAAACGAAATATTCGCACCTAAATTAGTTCCAAATTAGGTAATGATGATCTTATACAAAAACATGCGAGTGTACATGCGCGTTATTTGACGCGTGCGTCTGCGTGTGTGTGTTTAACAAGTTCTTAGTGTTTTAAAGAAAGTTTCTCTTCTAGAAAAAAAACCGTATATATATATATACAAACTTTTTTTGAGTTTATACTTGTGTGATGTGTAGATGTTAAGCTGAAAATATTGCGCTTATCGAAAAACGGACGCAACATTACGCAAGAAAGTATAAACATTACAAGTAAGAATTTTGTTCAAATCGGATTTTGCAAATCCTAAAAATAAATGTTTTTAATATATAGGTGTGTGTGTGTGTGTGTGTGTGTGTGTGTGTGTGTGTGTGTGTGTACATGTAAGTGAAAAAAATTAAAACTATTCAACTATATAAGCGATGACATACTTGTATGAACCTAAATTTCATCGCATAGTCGTAGAGATTTTACAAATATTATTTCAATAAGGATTACAACCTCGTGAAAAACGAAACGAGTGAAAGAAAAATCACATATATTAAGGAGGAAAATTTAGAAGAAGATACAAACGCCCCCGGGCGCGCACTTTAGTCGCGCTCTTTTTAAGCTACGCAAGTTGGGCAAGTAGGAATCAAACAACAACTGCTAAGACGATAAGTGCACTGGAACCCGTATGAATAAAGTAGGGCTGTATTTTACAAAATTTTAGTAATGTTATATTATTTGCTTTTCACTTCTTATTTTTTGGTTAGCGCATTTGTCTTCTTTCAGTGTATTGGAACAATGATGTCGACAAATAAATAAAAAAATAAAAAGTTGCTCACAAACATTTCCGTTCGCTCATCTATTTGAAGCTGTTAATTTTCGGAAGAGCAATGTTCAAGCAAAACTTACCACCTGAAAATTAAACTGTTTTTTATGCTGCGATACGCATAACGATAACCATAGGATAGCATTGTTTCAGTTTGATCGGTTAGCGTTTGCCTTTACCCTTAGGTGCTTAATGCACGGCGGGAGGGGAAGTCTACTGATTTATGGGCAATTTTGGCTCCCGCCCCAAACATTGTTAAGACACTTTTCCCCCTCTGGCAGCCCTCGTCCTTTTATCGATTTGTTTTGTTTGTGATCAACAAAAAAGCAACAACGTACAAGTGAATAAAAATAAAATCAGCAAGAATCTGTCACTAATTAGAGTAAAGCCTGTCAGTGTAATAAGGCTTTAAAAATGGTCGACATTTAAAAAATCTCGTATCTTTCGTAAATCTTGCTTTAAAAAAAAAATATTGAGTTTTCGCTTGTTTCTTGACGTAGTATAAAAACCTCTATAGGCATATTAAATCTTTTTGAAATTCTGATGAAGCAGTCGTTAAAAAAAGGCGCATTTGACTGCAAGCCACTCTAAAATTGAATAGTTTTTGTCGTGATCTAGAAAGAACCTTCGACCCACCGTTTTATTAAGACCTAAACTTCGTTCAATTGGTGTGCACTAAAATTTCCACGCCGCTTTTATTTCCAACAAAGCCGATCGCCCTCCCCTTCCTCTCTTGTTTTAAGAACTCCACAGTAAACAATATAAGAGTTGCATTTTTTGTTAACACGTCCAGGTAATCGGTCTCAATTTTTGAAACTTAGTTTTTGTTTTGTTTTGTTTTTTTCCTATCTTTTTTTCTATTGACTTTTGCTGTTCTAAATGTCTTTTAGATATTTCCGGCCATATTATAGAACTACTTTCCTTAACTGTTTTTACTTGTTACTTTTAACTACGTATTAAATATGGCGCTTTTTGGCGTGTGGCTTTCAAAGTGAATAGTTACCAACTTTTTAATGGAATAATTAGTCAACCAATTACAATGGTTTGCCATCCAATGTGACTACATAAATGCGACCAGTTTTATTTGACAACAGAAATCAGTGTTGTAAGTTAAAATATTCGTTGCCACAAAATTAAACAGCAAATAGAAAAATGTTCACCAAAGTCATTTTGATCGCCTCAGTCATTTTGGCAGCCACCGCAACCGAGCAATGGGAATTAGATGGTCAAACTGAATCTTATAAAGGATATGAACCCGAGAGCGAATACGAAAGTCAATACGGGTCTAAAAACGAGTATCATCCTAAGAATAGTTACAAACCAAAGAAAGTTTATTGCTTAGGTAAGGCGAGACATTTTTTATAAACATGTAGACTCGTTATTTCTCTTAAGCAAAACTGGTTACCACAAATTTGAAAAAGTTTTTCTAGTTGTTGTTGTTGTTGTTGTTGTTGTCGTCGAGTCAGAGATGCAAATTTAACGTATTTATTTTGTTTTAAAAATTAAATTTAGGTGTTGACGTCACTAACGACTGCGTATATCGCGCTGATAACAACTACGCTATCGATGACAAGCCAAGATCTGGTTACGTAGCTTGTGTTAACAAAAGTGCCATATGTATGCCTTGTCCATACGGATTGGTTTTTTGTTCCAAAGCTGGCTACAAGGGTCTCGGTCAATGCCTCGGCAAATACGACGAATGCCCACCTCGCTCATATTGATGATGTTTACAAGAAGCTATTTATATAAACAATTTGTGAAACATATTTGATTTGTTTTTATATTTTTATTAAATTAACGCCGTATTTTATAGTTTTATAGAACGGTTGAAAGAGTAAATTAAAATGCTTTCACTCGTTGTAATTTGACTGTATCGAGCTATTCTCATTTAGTTTTAATAGAAGCAACAATAAATGGTGAAATAAACGCTTTATTTTGATCGAGTGTCCTCAAATCCGGAGCGTAGTCGCTTTACTTTTTTACAAAATGCTTATGCACAGAAATGCCTAAGTTTACAAAACAGCAGAATAACTATTTGTCCCTAAGAAAAGACGGCGGCTGCAGAACGCGAAGCCGCGTCGTCCTCAATTTGGCTTTGCAATTTGTCAGCGCGCCCCCTCCCCTCCCTTAGAATTCAAGCACGAACGGCGTGCTTTTATCACACACGTCGCTTTACGCAAACTATATATCCACGCAGCTAAGATTGTGTGCCACACGTGCATAAGTATGGACACGTTTTTAAATGCATGCTTAAGCGTTGCGAGATTTAATTTGAATAGATGGTAAAGAACTTTTATGTCAAGGAAATCTCGGACGTGTTTGAAAAATGAAAAAAATTTAAAAAGTTTTGTTTTTTTTTCTCTCTCTATATGCACAGCGAAACGAAATATTCGCACCTAAATTAGTTCCAAATTAGGTAATGATGATCTTATACAAAAACATGCGAGTGTACATGCGCGTTATTTGACGCGTGCGTCTGCGTGTGTGTGTTTAACAAGTTCTTAGTGTTTTAAAGAAAGTTTCTCTTCTAGAAAAAAAACCGTATATATATATATACAAACTTTTTTTGAGTTTATACTTGTGTGATGTGTAGATGTTAAGCTGAAAATATTGCGCTTATCGAAAAACGGACGCAACATTACGCAAGAAAGTATAAACATTACAAGTAAGAATTTTGTTCAAATCGGATTTTGCAAATCCTAAAAATAAATGTTTTTAATATATAGGTGTGTGTGTGTGTGTGTGTGTGTGTGTGTGTGTGTGTGTGTGTGTGTACATGTAAGTGAAAAAAATTAAAACTATTCAACTATATAAGCGATGACATACTTGTATGAACCTAAATTTCATCGCATAGTCGTAGAGATTTTACAAATATTATTTCAATAAGGATTACAACCTCGTGAAAAACGAAACGAGTGAAAGAAAAATCACATATATTAAGGAGGAAAATTTAGAAGAAGATACAAACGCCCCCGGGCGCGCACTTTAGTCGCGCTCTTTTTAAGCTACGCAAGTTGGGCAAGTAGGAATCAAACAACAACTGCTAAGACGATAAGTGCACTGGAACCCGTATGAATAAAGTAGGGCTGTATTTTACAAAATTTTAGTAATGTTATATTATTTGCTTTTCACTTCTTATTTTTTGGTTAGCGCATTTGTCTTCTTTCAGTGTATTGGAACAATGATGTCGACAAATAAATAAAAAAATAAAAAGTTGCTCACAAACATTTCCGTTCGCTCATCTATTTGAAGCTGTTAATTTTCGGAAGAGCAATGTTCAAGCAAAACTTACCACCTGAAAATTAAACTGTTTTTTATGCTGCGATACGCATAACGATAACCATAGGATAGCATTGTTTCAGTTTGATCGGTTAGCGTTTGCCTTTACCCTTAGGTGCTTAATGCACGGCGGGAGGGGAAGTCTACTGATTTATGGGCAATTTTGGCTCCCGCCCCAAACATTGTTAAGACACTTTTCCCCCTCTGGCAGCCCTCGTCCTTTTATCGATTTGTTTTGTTTGTGATCAACAAAAAAGCAACAACGTACAAGTGAATAAAAATAAAATCAGCAAGAATCTGTCACTAATTAGAGTAAAGCCTGTCAGTGTAATAAGGCTTTAAAAATGGTCGACATTTAAAAAATCTCGTATCTTTCGTAAATCTTGCTTTAAAAAAAAAATATTGAGTTTTCGCTTGTTTCTTGACGTAGTATAAAAACCTCTATAGGCATATTAAATCTTTTTGAAATTCTGATGAAGCAGTCGTTAAAAAAAGGCGCATTTGACTGCAAGCCACTCTAAAATTGAATAGTTTTTGTCGTGATCTAGAAAGAACCTTCGACCCACCGTTTTATTAAGACCTAAACTTCGTTCAATTGGTGTGCACTAAAATTTCCACGCCGCTTTTATTTCCAACAAAGCCGATCGCCCTCCCCTTCCTCTCTTGTTTTAAGAACTCCACAGTAAACAATATAAGAGTTGCATTTTTTGTTAACACGTCCAGGTAATCGGTCTCAATTTTTGAAACTTAGTTTTTGTTTTGTTTTGTTTTTTTCCTATCTTTTTTTCTATTCAATTTTGATGTTCTAAATGTCTTTTTGAAATTTCCGGCCATATTATAGAATTACTTTTCTTAACTGTTTTTACTTGTTACTTTTAACTACCTATTAAATATGCTGCTTTTTGGCGTGTGGCTCTCAAAGTGAATAGTTACCAACTTTTTAATGGAATAATTAGTGAGCCAATTACAATGCTTTGCCATCCAATGTGACTACATAAATGCGACCAGTTTTATTTGACAACAGAAATCAGTGTCGTAAGTTAAAATATTCGCTGCCGCAATATTAAACAACAGATAGAAATAAAATGTTCACCAAAGTCATTTTGATCGCCTCAGTCATTTTGGCAGTCACCGCCAACGAGCAATGGCAATCAGATGGTCCAACTGAATCTCATAAAGAATACGAACCCGAGAGCGAATACGAAAGTCAATACGGATCTAAAAACGAGTATCATCCGAAGAATGGTTACAAACCAAAGAAAGTTTATTGCTTAGGTAAGGCGAGACCTTTTTTTATAAACATGTAGACTCGTTATTTCGTTTAAACAAAACTGGTGACCTCAACTTTTTATATGTTTTTCTTGTTGTTGTTGCTGTTGTTGTTGTTGTCGTCGAGTCAGAGATGCAAATTTAACGTATTTATTTTGTTTTAAAAATTAAATTTAGGTGTTGACGTCACTAACGACTGCGTATATCGCGCTGATAACAACTACGCTATCGATGACAAGCCAAGATCTGGTTACGTAGCTTGTGTTAACAAAAGTGCCATATGTATGCCTTGTCCATACGGATTGGTTTTTTGTTCCAAAGCTGGCTACAAGGGTCTCGGTCAATGCCTCGGCAAATACGACGAATGCCCACCTCGCTCATATTGATGATGTTTACAAGAAGCTATTTATATAAACAATTTGTGAAACATATTTGATTTGTTTTTATATTTTTATTAAATTAACGCCGTATTTTATAGTTTTATAGAACGGTTGAAAGAGTAAATTAAAATGCTTTCACTCGTTGTAATTTGACTGTATCGAGCTATTCTCATTTAGTTTTAATAGAAGCAACAATAAATGGTGAAATAAACGCTTTATTTTGATCGAGTGTCCTCAAATCCGGAGCGTAGTCGCTTTACTTTTTTACAAAATGCTTATGCACAGAAATGCCTAAGTTTACAAAACAGCAGAATAACTATTTGTCCCTAAGAAAAGACGGCGGCTGCAGAACGCGAAGCCGCGTCGTCCTCAATTTGGCTTTGCAATTTGTCAGCGCGCCCCCTCCCCTCCCTTAGAATTCAAGCACGAACGGCGTGCTTTTATCACACACGTCGCTTTACGCAAACTATATATCCACGCAGCTAAGATTGTGTGCCACACGTGCATAAGTATGGACACGTTTTTAAATGCATGCTTAAGCGTTGCGAGATTTAATTTGAATAGATGGTAAAGAACTTTTATGTCAAGGAAATCTCGGACGTGTTTGAAAAATGAAAAAAATTTAAAAAGTTTTGTTTTTTTTTCTCTCTCTATATGCACAGCGAAACGAAATATTCGCACCTAAATTAGTTCCAAATTAGGTAATGATGATCTTATACAAAAACATGCGAGTGTACATGCGCGTTATTTGACGCGTGCGTCTGCGTGTGTGTGTTTAACAAGTTCTTAGTGTTTTAAAGAAAGTTTCTCTTCTAGAAAAAAAACCGTATATATATATATACAAACTTTTTTTGAGTTTATACTTGTGTGATGTGTAGATGTTAAGCTGAAAATATTGCGCTTATCGAAAAACGGACGCAACATTACGCAAGAAAGTATAAACATTACAAGTAAGAATTTTGTTCAAATCGGATTTTGCAAATCCTAAAAATAAATGTTTTTAATATATAGGTGTGTGTGTGTGTGTGTGTGTGTGTGTGTGTGTGTGTGTGTACATGTAAGTGAAAAAAATTAAAACTATTCAACTATATAAGCGATGACATACTTGTATGAACCTAAATTTCATCGCATAGTCGTAGAGATTTTACAAATATTATTTCAATAAGGATTACAACCTCGTGAAAAACGAAACGAGTGAAAGAAAAATCACATATATTAAGGAGGAAAATTTAGAAGAAGATACAAACGCCCCCGGGCGCGCACTTTAGTCGCGCTCTTTTTAAGCTACGCAAGTTGGGCAAGTAGGAATCAAACAACAACTGCTAAGACGATAAGTGCACTGGAACCCGTATGAATAAAGTAGGGCTGTATTTTACAAAATTTTAGTAATGTTATATTATTTGCTTTTCACTTCTTATTTTTTGGTTAGCGCATTTGTCTTCTTTCAGTGTATTGGAACAATGATGTCGACAAATAAATAAAAAAATAAAAAGTTGCTCACAAACATTTCCGTTCGCTCATCTATTTGAAGCTGTTAATTTTCGGAAGAGCAATGTTCAAGCAAAACTTACCACCTGAAAATTAAACTGTTTTTTATGCTGCGATACGCATAACGATAACCATAGGATAGCATTGTTTCAGTTTGATCGGTTAGCGTTTGCCTTTACCCTTAGGTGCTTAATGCACGGCGGGAGGGGAAGTCTACTGATTTATGGGCAATTTTGGCTCCCGCCCCAAACATTGTTAAGACACTTTTCCCCCTCTGGCAGCCCTCGTCCTTTTATCGATTTGTTTTGTTTGTGATCAACAAAAAAGCAACAACGTACAAGTGAATAAAAATAAAATCAGCAAGAATCTGTCACTAATTAGAGTAAAGCCTGTCAGTGTAATAAGGCTTTAAAAATGGTCGACATTTAAAAAATCTCGTATCTTTCGTAAATCTTGCTTTAAAAAAAAAATATTGAGTTTTCGCTTGTTTCTTGACGTAGTATAAAAACCTCTATAGGCATATTAAATCTTTTTGAAATTCTGATGAAGCAGTCGTTAAAAAAAGGCGCATTTGACTGCAAGCCACTCTAAAATTGAATAGTTTTTGTCGTGATCTAGAAAGAACCTTCGACCCACCGTTTTATTAAGACCTAAACTTCGTTCAATTGGTGTGCACTAAAATTTCCACGCCGCTTTTATTTCCAACAAAGCCGATCGCCCTCCCCTTCCTCTCTTGTTTTAAGAACTCCACAGTAAACAATATAAGAGTTGCATTTTTTGTTAACACGTCCAGGTAATCGGTCTCAATTTTTGAAACTTAGTTTTTGTTTTGTTTTGTTTTTTTCCTATCTTTTTTTCTATTCAATTTTGATGTTCTAAATGTCTTTTTGAAATTTCCGGCCATATTATAGAATTACTTTTCTTAACTGTTTTTACTTGTTACTTTTAACTACCTATTAAATATGCTGCTTTTTGGCGTGTGGCTCTCAAAGTGAATAGTTACCAACTTTTTAATGGAATAATTAGTGAGCCAATTACAATGCTTTGCCATCCAGTGTGACTGCATAAATGCGACTAGTTTCATTTGATAACAGAATTCAGTGTCGTAAGTTAAAATATTCGCTGCCGCAATATTAAACAACAGATAGAAATAAAATGTTCACCAAAGTCATTTTGATCGCCTCAGTCATTTTGGCAGTCACCGCCAACGAGCAATGGCAATCAGATGGTCCAACTGAATCTCATAAAGAATACGAACCCGAGAGCGAATACGAAAGTCAATACGGATCTAAAAACGAGTATCATCCGAAGAATGGTTACAAACCAAAGAAAGTTTATTGCTTAGGTAAGGCGAGACCTTTTTTTATAAACATGTAGACTCGTTATTTCGTTTAAACAAAACTGGTGACCTCAACTTTTTATATGTTTTTCTTGTTGTTGTTGCTGTTGTTGTTGTTGTCGTCGAGTCAGAGATGCAAATTTAACGTATTTATTTTGTTTTAAAAATTAAATTTAGATGTTGACGTCACTAACGACTGCGTATATCGCGCTGATAACAACTACGCTATCGATGACAAGCCAAGATCTGGTTACGTAGCTTGTGTTAACAAAAGTGCCATATGTATGCCTTGTCCATACGGATTGGTTTTTTGTTCCAAAGCTGGCTACAAGGGTCTCGGTCAATGCCTCGGCAAATACGACGAATGCCCACCTCGCTCATATTGATGATGTTTACAAGAAGCTATTTATATAAACAATTTGTGAAACATATTTGATTTGTTTTTATATTTTTATTAAATTAACGCCGTATTTTATAGTTTTATAGAACGGTTGAAAGAGTAAATTAAAATGCTTTCACTCGTTGTAATTTGACTGTATCGAGCTATTCTCATTTAGTTTTAATAGAAGCAACAATAAATGGTGAAATAAACGCTTTATTTTGATCGAGTGTCCTCAAATCCGGAGCGTAGTCGCTTTACTTTTTTACAAAATGCTTATGCACAGAAATGCCTAAGTTTACAAAACAGCAGAATAACTATTTGTCCCTAAGAAAAGACGGCGGCTGCAGAACGCGAAGCCGCGTCGTCCTCAATTTGGCTTTGCAATTTGTCAGCGCGCCCCCTCCCCTCCCTTAGAATTCAAGCACGAACGGCGTGCTTTTATCACACACGTCGCTTTACGCAAACTATATATCCACGCAGCTAAGATTGTGTGCCACACGTGCATAAGTATGGACACGTTTTTAAATGCATGCTTAAGCGTTGCGAGATTTAATTTGAATAGATGGTAAAGAACTTTTATGTCAAGGAAATCTCGGACGTGTTTGAAAAATAAAAAAAATTTAAAAAGTTTTGTTTTTTTTTCTCTCTCTATATGCACAGCGAAACGAAATATTCGCACCTAAATTAGTTCCAAATTAGGTAATGATGATCTTATACAAAAACATGCGAGTGTACATGCGCGTTATTTGACGCGTGCGTCTGCGTGTGTGTGTTTAACAAGTTCTTAGTGTTTTAAAGAAAGTTTCTCTTCTAGAAAAAAAACCGTATATATATATATACAAACTTTTTTTGAGTTTATACTTGTGTGATGTGTAGATGTTAAGCTGAAAATATTGCGCTTATCGAAAAACGGACGCAACATTACGCAAGAAAGTATAAACATTACAAGTAAGAATTTTGTTCAAATCGGATTTTGCAAATCCTAAAAATAAATGTTTTTAATATATAGGTGTGTGTGTGTGTGTGTGTGTGTGTGTGTGTGTGTGTGTGTGTGTGTGTGTGTGTACATGTAAGTGAAAAAAATTAAAACTATTCAACTATATAAGCGATGACATACTTGTATGAACCTAAATTTCATCGCATAGTCGTAGAGATTTTACAAATATTATTTCAATAAGGATTACAACCTCGTGAAAAACGAAACGAGTGAAAGAAAAATCACATATATTAAGGAGGAAAATTTAGAAGAAGATACAAACGCCCCCGGGCGCGCACTTTAGTCGCGCTCTTTTTAAGCTACGCAAGTTGGGCAAGTAGGAATCAAACAACAACTGCTAAGACGATAAGTGCACTGGAACCCGTATGAATAAAGTAGGGCTGTATTTTACAAAATTTTAGTAATGTTATATTATTTGCTTTTCACTTCTTATTTTTTGGTTAGCGCATTTGTCTTCTTTCAGTGTATTGGAACAATGATGTCGACAAATAAATAAAAAAATAAAAAGTTGCTCACAAACATTTCCGTTCGCTCATCTATTTGAAGCTGTTAATTTTCGGAAGAGCAATGTTCAAGCAAAACTTACCACCTGAAAACTAAATTTTTTTTTAAGCTGCGATAAGCATAACGAAAACCATATGATAGCATTGTTTCAGTTTGATCGCTATGCGTTTGCTTCTACCCTTAGGTGCCTAATGGAGGGCGGGCGAGGAAGCTTACTGATTTATGGGCAATTTTCCCTCTCAGCCCAAACATTATTAGGACACTTTTTGCCCTTTCCCTCCCCTCGTCCATTTATCAATTTGTTTTGTTTCTTATCATCAAAAAAGCAACAACTTACCACTGAATAAAAATAAAACGAGCATAATTCTGTCACTAATTCGAGTAAAACCTATCAGTGTAATAAAGCTTTTAAAAACGGTCGACATTTAATAAATCTTGTATCTTTCGTAAATCTTGCTTTAAAAAAAAAATATTGAGTTTTCGCTTGTTTCTTGACGTAGTATAAAAACCTCTATAGGCATATTAAATCTTTTTGAAATTCTGATGAAGCAGTCGTTAAAAAAAGGCGCATTTGACTGCAAGCCACTCTAAAATTGAATAGTTTTTGTCGTGATCTAGAAAGAACCTTCGACCCACCGTTTTATTAAGACCTAAACTTCGTTCAATTGGTGTGCACTAAAATTTCCACGCCGCTTTTATTTCCAACAAAGCCGATCGCCCTCCCCTTCCTCTCTTGTTTTAAGAACTCCACAGTAAACAATATAAGAGTTGCATTTTTTGTTAACACGTCCAGGTAATCGGTCTCAATTTTTGAAACTTAGTTTTTGTTTTGTTTTGTTTTTTTCCTATCTTTTTTTCTATTCAATTTTGATGTTCTAAATGTCTTTTTGAAATTTCCGGCCATATTATAGAATTAATTTTCTTAACTGTTTTTACTTGTTACTTTTAACTACGTATTAAATATGCTGCTTTTTGGCGTGTGGCTCTCAAAGTGAATAGTTACCAACTTTTTAATGGAATAATTAGTGAGCCAATTACAATGCTTTGCCGTCCAGTGTGACTGCATAAATGCGACTAGTTTCATTTGATAACAGAATTCAGTGTCGTAAGTTAAAATATTCGCTGCCGCAATATTAAACAACAGATAGAAATAAAATGTTCACCAAAGTCATTTTGATCGCCTCAGTCATTTTGGCAGTCACCGCCAACGAGCAATGGCAATCAGATGGTCCAACTGAATCTCATAAAGAATACGAACCCGAGAGCGAATACGAAAGTCAATACGGATCTAAAAACGAGTATCATCCGAAGAATGGTTACAAACCAAAGAAAGTTTATTGCTTAGGTAAGGCGAGACCTTTTTTTATAAACATGTAGACTCGTTATTTCGTTTAAACAAAACTGGTGACCTCAACTTTTTATATGTTTTTCTTGTTGTTGTTGCTGTTGTTGTTGTTGTCGAGTCAGAGATGCAAATTTAACGTATACATTTTGTTTTTAAAATAATTCAGGTGTTGACGTCACTAACGACTGCATATATCGCGCTGATAACAACTACGCTATCGATGACAAGCCAAGATCTGGTTACGTAGCTTGTGTTAACAAAAGTGCCATATGTATGCCTTGTCCATACGGATTGGTTTTTTGTGCCAAAGCTGGCTACAAAGGTCTCGGTCAATGCCTCGGCAAATACGACCAATGCCCACCTCGCTCATATTGATGATGTTTACAAGAAGCTATTTATATAAACAATTTGTGAAGCATATTTGATTTGTTTTTTTTTTTATTTTTATTAAATTAACACCGTATTTTATAGTTTTATAGAAAGGTTTAAAGAGTAAATTAAAATGCTTTCACTCGTTGTAGTTTGACTGTATCAAGCTATTCTCATTTAGTTTTAATAAAAGCGATAATAAATTGTGAAACAAACGCTTTATTTTCATCAAGTGTCCTCAAATCGGAGCGTAGAACATGCTTTAAAATGCTTTACTTTTTTACAAAATGCTTATGCACAGAAATGTGTTGAATTTTTAAAACTGCAGAATAACTATTTCTCAATAGGAAAAAATGGCGTCCGCAGAACGCGATGCCGCTTCGTCCTAGATTTGGCTTTGCAAATTGGAAGCGCGCTCCCCTTTACAAGTCATGCACAAACGGTGTGCTTTTGACAAACACGTCGATATACGTAAACAATACTTCCACGTAGCTAAGATTTTGTGTCACACATGCATAAGTACGGACACGTTTTTAATTGTATGCTTAAGCGTTGTGAAATTTTCTTTGAATAGACCGCAAAGAACGTTTATTTCAAGGAAATCTCGGACGTGTTTGAAAAATGAAAAAATTTAAAAAGTTTTGTTTTTTTTTCTCTCTCTATATGCACAGCGAAACGAAATATTCGCACCTAAATTAGTTCCAAATTAGGTAATGATGATCTTATACAAAAACATGCGAGTGTACATGCGCGTTATTTGACGCGTGCGTCTGCGTGTGTGTGTATAACAAGTTCTTAGTGTAAGTAAGTTTCCCTTCTAGAAAAAAAACTATATATATATATGAAAAAGAAACTTTTATTGAGTTTACACATGTGTGATGTGAAGATGTTCAGCTGAAAGCATTGCGCTTCGCGCAAAAGGGACGCAACATTTCGCACGAAATTATCAGCATTACGAGGGAGAATTTTGTTCCAATAGGATTTTGCAAATTCAAAAAAATATATGTTTTTGTATATTGATGTGTGTGTGTGTGTGTGTGTGTGTGTGTGTGTGTGTGTGTGTGTGTAAATGTAAGTGAAAAAAATTAAAACTATTCAACTATATAAGCGATGACATACTTGTATGAACCTAAATTTCATCGCATAGTCGTAGAGATTTTACAAATATTATTTCAGTAAGGATTACAACCTCGTGAAAAACGAAACGAGTGAAAGAAAAATCACATATATTAAGGAGGAAAATTTAGAAGAAGATACAAACGCCCCCGGGCGCGCACTTTAGTCGCGCTCTTTTTAAGCTACGCAAGTTGGGCAAGTAGGAATCAAACAACAACTGCTAAGACGATAAGTGCACTGGAACCCGTATGAATAAAGTAGGGCTGTATTTTACAAAATTTTAGTAATGTTATATTATTTGCTTTTCACTTCTTATTTTTTGGTTAGCGCATTTGTCTTCTTTCAGTGTATTGGAACAATGATGTCGACAAATAAATAAAAAAATAAAAAGTTGCTCACAAACATTTCCGTTCGCTCATCTATTTGAAGCTGTTAATTTTCGGAAGAGCAATGTTCAAGCAAAACTTACCACCTGAAAATTAAACTGTTTTTTATTCTGCGATACGCATAACGATAACCATAGGATAGCATTGTTTCAGTTTGATCGGTTAGCGTTTGCCTTTACCCTTAGGTGCTTAATGCACGGCGGGAGGGGAAGTCTACTGATTTATGGGCAATTTCGGCGCCCCAAACATTGTTAAGACACTTTTCCCCCTCTGGCAGCCCTCGTCCATTTATCAATTTGTTTTGTTTCTTATCATCAAAAAAGCAACAACTTACCACTGAATAAAAATAAAACGAGCATAATTCTGTCACTAATTCGAGTAAAACCTATCAGTGTAATAAAGCTTTTAAAAACGGTCGACATTTAATAAATCTTGTGTCGTAAATCTAGGTTTAAAAACAAAGAAAAAAATTTAGTTTTCGCTTGGTTCTTGACGTTGGATAAAACTTCTGTAAGCATATTAATCTTATTGAATTTCTGATGAAGAAGCAGTTAAAAAAAAGGCGCACTTGACTGCAAGCCACTCTAAAATTGAATAGTTTTTGTCGTGATCTAGAAAGAACCTTCGACCCACCGTTTTATTAAGACCTAAACTTCGTTCAATTGGTGTGCACTAAAATTTCCACGCCGCTTTTATTTCCAACAAAGCCGATCGCCCTCCCCTTCCTCTCTTGTTTTAAGAACTCCACAGTAAACAATATAAGAGTTGCATTTTTTGTTAACACGTCCAGGTAATCGGTCTCAATTTTTGAAACTTAGTTTTTGTTTTGTTTTGTTTTTTTCCTATCTTTTTTTCTATTCAATTTTGATGTTCTAAATGTCTTTTTGAAATTTCCGGCCATATTATAGAATTACTTTTCTTAACTGTTTTTACTTGTTACTTTTAACTACGTATTAAATATGCTGCTTTTTGGCGTGTGGCTCTCAAAGTGAATAGTTACCAACTTTTTAATGGAATAATTAGTGAGCCAATTACAATGCTTTGCCGTCCAGTGTGACTGCATAAATGCGACTAGTTTCATTTGATAACAGAATTCAGTGTCGTAAGTTAAAATATTCGCTGCCGCAATATTAAACAACAGATAAATAAAATGTTCACCAAAGTCATTTTGATCGCCTCAGTCATTTTGGCAGTCACCGCCAACGAGCAATGGCAATCAGATGGTCCAACTGAATCTCATAAAGAATACGAACCCGAGAGCGAATACGAAAGTCAATACGGATCTAAAAACGAGTATCATCCGAAGAATGGTTACAAACCAAAGAAAGTTTATTGCTTAGGTAAGGCGAGACCTTTTTTTATAAACATGTAGACTCGTTATTTCGTTTAAACAAAACTGGTGACCTCAACTTTTTATATGTTTTTCTTGTTGTTGTTGCTGTTGTTGTTGTTGTCGAGTCAGAGATGCAAATTTAACGTATTTATTTTGTTTTAAAAATTAAATTTAGGTGTTGACGTCACTAACGACTGCGTATATCGCGCTGATAACAACTACGCTATCGATGACAAGCCAAGATCTGGTTACGTAGCTTGTGTTAACAAAAGTGCCATATGTATGCCTTGTCCATACGGATTGGTTTTTTGTTCGAAAGCTGGCTACAAGGGTCTCGGTCAATGCCTCGGCAAATACTAACGATGCCGACCTCGCTCATATTGATGATGTTTACAAGAAGCTATTTATATAAACAATTTGTGAAACATATTTGATTTGTTTTTATATTTTTATTAAATTAACGCCGTATTTTATAGTTTTATAGAACGGTTGAAAGAGTAAATTAAAATGCTTTCACTCGTTGTAATTTGACTGTATCGAGCTATTCTCATTTAGTTTTAATAGAAGCAACAATAAATGGTGAAATAAACGCTTTATTTTGATCGAGTGTCCTCAAATCCGGAGCGTAGTCGCTTTACTTTTTTACAAAATGCTTATGCACAGAAATGCCTAAGTTTACAAAACAGCAGAATAACTATTTGTCCCTAAGAAAAGACGGCGGCTGCAGAACGCGACGCCGCGTCGTCCTCAATTTGGCTTTGCAATTTGTCAGCGCGCCCCCTCCCCTCCCTTAGAATTCAAGCACGAACGGCGTGCTTTTATCACACACGTCGCTTTACGCAAACTATATATCCACGCAGCTAAGATTGTGTGCCACACGTGCATAAGTATGGACACGTTTTTAAATGCATGCTTAAGCGTTGCGAGATTTAATTTGAATAGATGGTAAAGAACTTTTATGTCAAGGAAATCTCGGACGTGTTTGAAAAATGAAAAAAATTTAAAAAGTTTTGTTTTTTTTTCTCTCTCTATATGCACAGCGAAACGAAATATTCGCACCTAAATTAGTTCCAAATTAGGTAATGATGATCTTATACAAAAACATGCGAGTGTACATGCGCGTTATTTGACGCGTGCGTCTGCGTGTGTGTGTTTAACAAGTTCTTAGTGTTTTAAAGAAAGTTTCTCTTCTAGAAAAAAAACCGTATATATATATATACAAACTTTTTTTGAGTTTATACTTGTGTGATGTGTAGATGTTAAGCTGAAAATATTGCGCTTATCGAAAAACGGACGCAACATTACGCAAGAAAGTATAAACATTACAAGTAAGAATTTTGTTCAAATCGGATTTTGCAAATCCTAAAAATAAATGTTTTTAATATATAGGTGTGTGTGTGTGTGTGTGTGTGTGTGTGTGTGTGTGTGTGTGTGTGTACATGTAAGTGAAAAAAATTAAAACTATTCAACTATATAAGCGATGACATACTTGTATGAACCTAAATTTCATCGCATAGTCGTAGAGATTTTACAAATATTATTTCAGTAAGGATTACAACCTCGTGAAAAACGAAACGAGTGAAAGAAAAATCACATATATTAAGGAGGAAAATTTAGAAGAAGATACAAACGCCCCCGGGCGCGCACTTTAGTCGCGCTCTTTTTAAGCTACGCAAGTTGGGCAAGTAGGAATCAAACAACAACTGCTAAGACGATAAGTGCACTGGAACCCGTATGAATAAAGTAGGGCTGTATTTTACAAAATTTTAGTAATGTTATATTATTTGCTTTTCACTTCTTATTTTTTGGTTAGCGCATTTGTCTTCTTTCAGTGTATTGGAACAATGATGTCGACAAATAAATAAAAAAATAAAAAGTTGCTCACAAACATTTCCGTTCGCTCATCTATTTGAAGCTGTTAATTTTCGGAAGAGCAATGTTCAAGCAAAACTTACCACCTGAAAATTAAACTGTTTTTTATTCTGCGATACGCATAACGATAACCATAGGATAGCATTGTTTCAGTTTGATCGGTTAGCGTTTGCCTTTACCCTTAGGTGCTTAATGCACGGCGGGAGGGGAAGTCTACTGATTTATGGGCAATTTCGGCTCCCGCCCCAAACATTGTTAAGACACTTTTCCCCCTCTGGCAGCCCTCGTCCTTTTATCGATTTGTTTTGTTTGTGATCAACAAAAAAGCAACAACGTACAAGTGAATAAAAATAAAATCAGCAAGAATCTGTCACTAATTAGAGTAAAGCCTGTCAGTGTAATAAGGCTTTAAAAATGGTCGACATTTAAAAAATCTCGTATCTTTCGTAAATCTTGCTTTAAAAAAAAAATATTGAGTTTTCGCTTGTTTCTTGACGTAGTATAAAAACCTCTATAGGCATATTAAATCTTTTTGAAATTCTGATGAAGCAGTCGTTAAAAAAAGGCGCATTTGACTGCAAGCCACTCTAAAATTGAATAGTTTTTGTCGTGATCTAGAAAGAACCTTCGACCCACCGTTTTATTAAGACCTAAACTTCGTTCAATTGGTGTGCACTAAAATTTCCACGCCGCTTTTATTTCCAACAAAGCCGATCGCCCTCCCCTTCCTCTCTTGTTTTAAGAACTCCACAGTAAACAATATAAGAGTTGCATTTTTTGTTAACACGTCCAGGTAATCGGTCTCAATTTTTGAAACTTAGTTTTTGTTTTGTTTTGTTTTTTTCCTATCTTTTTTTCTATTCAATTTTGATGTTCTAAATGTCTTTTTGAAATTTCCGGCCATATTATAGAATTACTTTTCTTAACTGTTTTTACTTGTTACTTTTAACTACGTATTAAATATGCTGCTTTTTGGCGTGTGGCTCTCAAAGTGAATAGTTACCAACTTTTTAATGGAATAATTAGTGAGCCAATTACAATGCTTTGCCGTCCAGTGTGACTGCATAAATGCGACTAGTTTCATTTGATAACAGAATTCAGTGTCGTAAGTTAAAATATTCGCTGCCGCAATATTAAACAACAGATAGAAATAAAATGTTCACCAAAGTCATTTTGATCGCCTCAGTCATTTTGGCAGTCACCGCCAACGAGCAATGGCAATCAGATGGTCCAACTGAATCTCATAAAGAATACGAACCCGAGAGCGAATACGAAAGTCAATACGGATCTAAAAACGAGTATCATCCGAAGTAAGAATAGTTACAAACCAAAGAAAGTTTATTGCTTAGGTAAGGCGAGACCTTTTTTATAAACATGTAGACTCGTTATTTCGTTTAAACAAAACTGGTGACCTCAACTTTTTATATGTTTTTCTTGTTGTTGTTGCTGTTGTTGTTGTTGTCGAGTCAGAGATGCAAATTTAACGTATTTATTTTGTTTTAAAAATTAAATTTAGGTGTTGACGTCACTAACGACTGCGTATATCGCGCTGATAACAACTACGCTATCGATGACAAGCCAAGATCTGGTTACGTAGCTTGTGTTAACAAAA
>NC_088929.1:10055000-10145000 GCF_038396675.1 Hydra vulgaris
ATTTAAATTTTTTACTTTTAGTATGTATTTTTTATATTTAACTATTTGAAAATATCTTTCTATGTCTTTTTAAAAATCTTTAAAAAGATTAATTTGTTAAGGTACTTTAAATTTAATTAAGTTCACTTTTTACTACTTTAAAGATTTTAAATTAAATTTAATTAACTTTAAGTTGAATTAAGTCTTGGCAAGAAATAATTGCATATTTTTTTTTTTTTTTTTTTTTGTTTCTATATATACAATGAATCGTTTAAGTTTTTTTTATAACTCAATTTTCTAATTAGAGCAATAAATGATTAAAAATTACGATTTTAAAAAGACTACGTTATTTTTTATTTAACTCTTTGAGAGAAATGTTTATACAACGAAAAATATTTAATTTTTTTCTTTCCAAATATTAAATTTTTTTTTTAATAATTTAATTAAAATTAGCTGATTTATTTGACAGGATTCATTCAGAGTTTAATTCAGAATTAATTCAAAATTTAACAGAGTTTATTAAACAGTAACTATAAAATAGAAGTAATTTGTATAAGCGTTACGCGTGAATTTAATAAAACGTTTTAAAAGATTGATTTTAAAGTATTTTTTAAAAGCAATTAAAAACGTATCAAAAAGTTTATTGTCGAGTTTTTTTTAGTTTCATAGTAAAGCTAATTTTTTGTTTTAATTTGTAAGGAATTGTTTCGCTTGTCTATTTAGTTTTTTCTCATTAATATTCTAGTTAAAGTTAAGCTCTTCAGAGTTTTCCAAATTTAAGTTAAGAATTTTGGAAACGTTTAAATTATTTAAACAGTCAAGGTCAAGTTTTAACAAAAGAAGACCATTTGCGTGATCAGCAATAGCGTTCGATCGCATGTCATTCCTATCCAAGCTTTTAGTAGAATTCAATTTCCGTCGGTTAAAGTGTCCGATTCCTTTGTAAATTGCTCGGTCAACGTGAGGTTTTACCGGATTGTGTCCGATGTCCGACTTTTAAAATGAGCCCTGTTAAGATATATGATAGTTATTAAAAAGCGACAGACTAGTATAGCTGCAGAATAAGTTGGTCCGTCGGCCAAATAGCTTAGATAAGTTATTGTTTGAATGTAACTTAAATCTTTATTTTCATTAATTGCGCAAATTATTTTAAAAAGGTTGCAGATTTTCTTAATTGCTAAATGCCTCAATTAATAAGCAAGGAAATTTAATTGTTTATTACCTTTAAATTTAGTTATAGAACCAGTGTCATAATTAGAATTATCTTAAAAATTTTTTGCTCAAAACTTGCTTATAATCAATCGCTAAATCGTCGTTAATTTGTAGCTCGTCTGCATTGTTAATCAATGCTGAAATTGATAAAAATGCTAAAACAGATAAAAATTTCTATCAATTAGTTAAAATCAATTAATAGAAATTTTACACTTTTAATTTTATCATCTAAAGTTTTAATTCATTTAAACCTATTATTCACACATTCTCTTAAACTAATAAGTTAAGATAATTATTATTTTGATTAACATCTTGCATTAAATTTACGAGCTTGATCGAATAATTATTTATTAAACTAACATACATTGATTTCACTATTCTTGAAGTTGTAAGGATAGACCTTTCGCATTTATTTTCTTATTTAACGCGGTTTCTAATTTTAAAAGTATTTCTTAAAACAGCAATTAATTTAAGAATGTCTTTAAAAACTTGTAATAAAATGTATTGTAAATGCTTATGTATGAAAATGTATTGTAATGCTTGTAAAATTTATTAGTAATCGATGAGCTCAATTTGAACAAATAAAATTTTAAAATGGAAGCAAATTTTTAGCGACTAAATTTATACTTAAGATGTATCTCAAAAGGGTATTGCAAAACTCTTATTAAATCTCTTATTAACTCAATAAACTCTTATTAGAATAAAATCTTATTAAAATATAAACTTAATTTATGAAAATATAAACTCTTAAAATATATCTATTGACTAATATCTCAAAAATAAATAAAATAACAAAATGAATAAAATAACAAAAACACTCAGCTGATAATCCTGATTATCTGTGCAGCGAATAAATTCTCCAAAAAGAATTTCTTTAGAAAAATACTAAATTAAAAAATACTCAAAATGTTATTATAAAAATCACAAATAAATAATCAACAATCACAACAAGTTGAATAAAAATAAAAAAAAACACCTGGCTATTTCATCTCCAAAGATCTTGTTAATCGTGGGTTCCTTAAAGAGCTACTAACTGACATTGGTTGTAACTCTAGAATAAAACAACAATGTGACAATTTCTTCTTAAATATTTCAGCAAGATAAGTATGATTCAATAAGGATAGTTTAGTTAAGTATAATTGAATTACCATAAAAAAGAATCCGGAAATGGAAGAGCTGCAAGAGTTCTATAAGAGAATGGTAGGGCATGCCGCATTTGCTTAAATACTATAATTTCGCGGGCATGCGCACGAAGCTTAACTGGCTGGTGCGTTAGCGAACTAACGCAACATGGTGCGTGTGTAATTGACAAATTTTTTGTGTTTAAAGGAAGTTTTCTTTCTAGAAAAAACGTAAATATATGAACTTTTTATGCTTGAGTGTGATGTGAAGATTTTAGGCTCAAAATATTGCGCTTATCAAAAAATAGACGCAAGAAAGAATAAGCTTTTAAAGTTTGTTTTTAATATTGTTGAAATTGGATGTGCAAAAAAAAATTTTTTTTTTTTTTTTTTTTTTTTTTTTTTTTTTTTTGTTATGTATTTTTTGTTCCTTATTATAAATTTTCGTGATTACATAATTAAGATTCGTTGAGATTGAATATACATATAAATATAAAAAAAAAAAAATCACAAACAAATAATAAACAAACTTCTGTAATACGAACTGTAAGAAGAACGCGGGAAACTTGCGGAAGACCAAAAGGTCTTATCATCAAGAACCGCTTTACATTGTCATACATATATATATATATATATATATATATATATATATATATATATATATATATATATATATATATATATATATATATATATATATATATATATATATATATATATATATATATATATATATATATATATATATATATATATATATATATATATATATATATATATATATATATATATATATATATAGGGGAGACCGGGGCTAGTTGGCTCGGTTTTTACTCTATGAGCTCTGTAGCCCTAACAGTACATTTTTTTAAAAATATTAAAGTGTAGTCTTTAAGAGTATAGATTAGGGTATCTTATAAAATTTGTATTCATTTATAAAAAAAAATTCTTAGGGCCTTTCCGGACCCTCAAAAAAAAAAAAAAATTAGCCAACTTACCCCACCACGGGGTAAGTTGGCGCAAACTATAAAAATGATTATTAATGCACTATTAAGTGCAAAATTAATAGAAATTTTTTTAAAATTAATTTTTGCAACAATTTTATCCCAAAATTTAATATTACTTTTAGCTGGTACCAAATATTAGTCCGTATAAAAGCCAAACAGTAACCCACCTTTTATCTGTGGAAAAAAAAACTAAAAATTTTTTTTTAATTTTTTTGTAAGAATAAATATTTTCAATATTGTTAAAAATAAAAAAAATAAAAAAAAATAATTTTATAAAAATAAATATTTTTTTCCATAGTAAATGCTATGAGCCAACTTACCCCGTGAAAAATTTGTCAACTTACCCCGAGAGCTTTTTTTTTAATAAACAATCTATAGATACTGAAAAACGGCAGCTTTGAAAAAAAAGTCTGACCGGATATAGTAAACCAATTGTGACTGGAACTTTTACAATAATTTTTTTTTTATACGACTAAAGATTTTCTTTGTAAAGTAAAAAGGAAGCGATGTTCTAAAAGTTACGTTTTTGTCCAAAAAACGCATAAATCTCAATATCTCCCATGCGCATGCGCGAATCCTGACAATACTACAGTGAATGATGAAATGGTCAATAAGGAAGTTTCTGAGTAATTTTTGTCACTTTCTGATGAAAGGCTCTAAAGATAAACGCAGTTCGTCAACTTACCCCTGTGACCAACTAGCCCCGGTCTCCCCTATATATATATATATATATATATATATATATATATATATATATATATATATATATATATATATATATATATATATACGTATAGAAAAATTAAAATATTTACAAAATTTTTACGTTAAATTGTTACATTATAATTGTATTAAAGTGTAAGATATTATTATACAAACATGTATCGTTACTTTTTCTTAATATTACCACGTTTATTACTAACGCGATGTTTGAAATATATGTTAAAGTATATTAAAAAATAAGAGTTTATATAAGAAGCTAGCAGTGAACAAATTTAGAAAAAATCAGTAAGTAAATTTTTATACTTTAAAATACTCTTTTTAATAGTTTTTGTAAAGCCATTTAAGTTTTCAAGGGTATTTTGATTAAGTAATAAAAACTTATTCCAGATATGAGGTGCACGATAAGTAATTTTAAATTGCACAAGCTTAGTTTTGCATGAAGGCTCAAAAAGGGTACTATTTGTGCGCAACAGGTATTTATACTCGGGCTTTTGTTTATAAAGACTATAGAAAATTGAAGGAGTTTTTTGCATTTTACTATTATACATAAGACTTAGAACATTATATATATTTAGTTCAAACAATGTTAGTAAAGAGATCTGTTCAAAAAGAGGCTTTGTGTGTTCGTTTTTATTTTTGAAATTAATTACTCGTATAGCATGCTTCTGTTTACGATGGAGAGGTTCTAGTTTGCTTTTATAGGTACTACCCCATGCTGTATTACCGTAATTTAAATAACTTTGAACAAAGCTATAGTAGATTTGTTTGAGTAGCGGCTTTTTCAATAAATGGCGTGATCGGTATATTATTCCGATACTTTTAGATATTTTACTACTTAAATAGGCGATATGTTTATTCCAATTTAGATTTTCGTCAATAAAAACACCTAAAAATTTAGTAACATTATCCCTACTTATTTCTTTATTTTCAATAAACAATTTTGGACGAGAAGATTCAACTTCTTTTTTTTTATAAGAAGGATGAAATAAAGAAAACTTCATTTTACTTAAGTTAATATAAAGTTTATTTGCCCTAAACCATCCAGAAATTTTTTCTAATTCTTGATTCATTTCTACGCACAGTTCGTTTATAATTTTTCCGGAGATAAAAAAGTTGCTATCATCAGCAAACATTATAGTTGAAATTCTTTTTGATGCCCGATAGAGATCGTTAACGTAGATTAAAAAAAGCAGATATATATATATATATATATATATATATATATATATATATATATATATATATATATATATATATATATATTATATATATATATATATATATATTTTATATATTATATATTCGTTAACGTAGATTAAAAAAAGCAGATATATATATATATATATATATATATATATATATATATTTATATATATATATATATTTTATATATTCTATATTCGTTAACGTAGATTAAAAAAAGCAGATATATATATATATATATATATATATATATATATATATATATATTTATATATATATATATATATATATATATATATATATATATATATTTTATATATTATATTTTATATATATATATATTTTTTTTTTCTTTTTTTTTTTTTTTTTTTGCTGTTTAACAATAAATAATCAACATATATATACAAAAAAAAAAAAATATGTCCGTAGATACAAAGAAGACAGTAAAATCTTGTCAACAAGCACCGTTTTTGTATATACAATAAAAAATAAAAACTTTTCTTTTTTACAATGATCATTATAAAATAAAGAGTTAAACAGACAGAGGCTCAAAGAAGATGAAAATGATAATACGTCATCGCAATCTTTTCATAGAGTCCCTTTATACATTTTTAATAGAATATAGATATTAAATTAAAAAACCCAAGTGGGCATAAAACTGCTGCGCTAATCAGTAAATCAAAAAAAAGATCAAATAAAATAAATACTAAAATAATTAAAATTACTTGGTGATCCTTTTAAGCACAATTGATTCTCAAATTTTAAAAAATTCCTTTTTTATTAGAAACTTAAATGAACTTAATGATTTTGTCATACATTTGAATCCTTTTTGATAACTATTCCATATATTTGGTCCTCGATATGCAATGCTATATTCAGCATTTTATTGAAGTTTTGAGGCAGTTTATATGAGTTACTAATATTTGCTCTTAGATAATAGTTTTCATTTATGTTTATTTCAAACTTGTTATTAAAGTTTGCAGGAGAGAGATTATTATTGAATCGATACATAAAAATTAAATGCTGATAGATATTTATTTCATAAACATCCATCATTTTCATATCTTTCATTATAGGTTTGGCGTGTTCACGCTTATTTTTAGAGTAAATGATTCTGCTAGCATGTTTTTGTAGACTATAAATTTTTTTAAGTTATGATGGTTGCGTACTCGTCCATGTTATGTTAGCATAGCTGATGAAGCAATTTTATTTAGCCCAAAATATATTAGTTTGAGACTTTGTTTATTGATATATGAGCGAACTCGATACATCATAGCAATTATATTAGTGATTTTAGATTGAATATATCTTATTTGAAGAAGCCAGGATAAGTTCTCATCAACAAAAACTCCTAAGAACCTAATACTGGCTTGTTTTTTAATTAAGTTATCATTTAAGATAAGGTCAGGCAACTTAAGAGGTAGGGGTTCTTCTTGTGTTTTTTTATGGAATAATATATAGTTTGTTTTCTCTGAGTTAAGTGAGAGCTTGTTAGCCCTAAACCAATTATTTACTTTATTTAGTTCAATATTCATATCTAAGTATAATTTCTTAATATCATTCTTAGTAAGAAAGATATTTGTTCATCAGCAAACATGACTGAATTAAGTTTAAAAGATGCATTGCAAAAATCATTTATATATATCAAAAATAGGAGTGGACCAAGGATAGATCCTTGGGGGACTCCACATAAAACATTTAAAACTCCAGATTGTATATTACACACGTATTGTTTTCTATTGGTAAGATAACTTTTAATCCAATTGTAAATTTTATTAATTATACCATAGTGCTTTAGTTTATTTAATAGGATGCAATAGTCAACTGTGTCAAAAGCTTTTGATAGGTCAATAAATACTCCTAGAGTAAATTTGTTTTGTTTAAAACCATCAGTTATTTGATTAACTAATTCGATGATTGCATGCTCTGTTGAGAGGTTTTTTTGAAATCCAAATTGGTTTGGGTAAAATAACTTGTTTTTAGTGAGGTGATACAGAAAGTATTTGATAATTATAAACCTATATCAAATACAGAAAGTATTGATATAGGTCTATAATTGGTTATGTCTGAATGTTCATTGGACTTAAAAATAGGAATTACTTTTGCTAATTTAAGTACATTAGGGAAAATTCCCGATGTTATTGATAGCTTAAGTATATGGATCAGAGGTCTGCTTAGACTGATTTTATTGAAGATAACTAAATCGCTAGTTATTTCATCAAACCCTGGTGCTTTCTTTTTTTTTAAAGAGGAAAAGGCTTCTTCGAATTCTTTATAGTTGAATTCATTATTAAACATGACAGCATTATTTGCGGGTTTTAGATAGTTTTTAAATGAATCAGATGTTGGACTTATTTTATTAGCGAGATTAGGACCAATATTTATAAAATATTTGTCAAATTCTTCCGAGATTTGTTTTTTACAGAACATGTCAGTGTTGTTAATATTAATTTTTTTCGGTAAAGAAATTGAATTTATTTTTTTCCTTCCCATTATCTCATTAATGATGGACCACGTTTTCTTATTATCAGATTTGCATTTAATGATTTGATTACTATAGTATTTATTTTTAGCCTTTTTGATAAGATTTTGGTAAAAATATTTATAATTTTTGTAGTTTATCTCATTTTCAGTGTTTTTATTTTTTTTAAATTTATTATAGATTTTTTGCTTCATTTTTGAGCATTTTATCAGTGATTTATCCGTCCACGGATTGGCAACTGCTTTTGTCTTAATTTGTATGTTCTCTTGAGGATAGGTTTCATTAAATCAATCTAGGAATATATCTAAAAAATTATTAAAAGCTTTGTTAGTGTTATGACATCTATACACGTAGGACCACGTTTCTTGTTTTAGTCTAATCGATAATTCATTAGTATTACTTTTAAGATTGCGTTTTTTCAAATTTATAACTTTTGGTTCACAATCAGACATGGTTTTTGAATTTCTTACTTTTGTAAATATTGGAAAGTGATCGCTAATATCAGTCATAAATATCCCGGTTTCAAATTCCATTTCCAGGTAATTATTAATTAAAATATTGTCTATTGCCGTTGCCGAGGTTTTTGACACTCTCGTTGGCTTATTAATTGCTGACAAGACATTAAATTTAAGAAGCATATTAAAAAAGGATTTTGTTTTCGGAGACTTTGAATAAGTTAGAGAATCAAGGTTCATGTCTCCAATAACGTATAAAGTTTTATTTTCTTTATTTATTTTTTCAATAGTATTTTTGATAAAAGTTTGAAATGATTTGATTTTGCCACTTGGTGGACGATAAACGCATCCAATTAAAATATTTCGAAATTTTTTATTTACAATTTCAATGAAAAGGCTTTTATAATTATCGTTTGAGAAGCATAGTATGTTTTTTACCTTAAAATCATGCTTTTTTGAGACATAAAGCCCTAACCCTCCACCTTTTTTTCCAGTTCCTCTTGTTTGACTAATAAGTTTATAAGATGGCAAATTAAAAGTAGAATTTAATTCAAGAGAATTTTCAAAATAATGCCAAGTCTCTGAAAGAGCTATGACGTCGAACGTGTAATTTATGATATTTAAAAATTCTTTTAGTTTCTCAAAATTTTGCTGCATGCTTCTAATGTTTAAATGCAAAACTGAAAAAGAACAATGATCGTTTATTATTTTAAAATCAAAAGGATCAATATATGGTGTGTCAATTAAGTTCATTTGGGTTTCTTGAAAAATATTTATATTTTCTTCAGACAGGTTATTTAAAAAGTTACCCTCGAATGAATTTAAATTTTCAAAATGCGTAGCCATTTTTAATGAATAATTAAAAAGATCAAATAAAATATCCATAGGTAAAAAACAATGAACTAAATTAGAACTTTAAAAAAATCTTACTCGTTTCTGTGCGTCAAACAACCAGCTGCGCTGTGGTCAATTTCTTCTTTTCCGTGCGCCGAATTAACAATTACTTTGTGGATGTTTTCTTTAAATTCGTGAGCAATAAGTTTATTGTACACGATAATAACAACAATAAGTTTATTGTATAAATTAATTATTTATTATTGTATAAACTGTATAAAATAATTTTTAAATTGTATAAAATAATTTATTATTGTATAAATTGTATAAAATAATTATTTATTACTGTATAAATTAATTATTGTATAAACAATAAGTATGTATACAACAATAAGTTTATTGTACGACTTTAGCGTAATGACCATTTTGTCGATGAAGCTTGGCCTGCTCAAAAAGTTCTTTTCGTATTTTTCGAGTCGTAAAACTAAAATCTTCATTTATAAAGATATTGCTCCCTTTTAATTTCATTACTTTTTCTGAGATTACTTTTTTATCATCATAATCACGAAGCTTTAGAACAATTGCTTGAGCTCGTTCTACTTTAGCTAGTCCCACTCGATGGGCTCGTTCAATCTTAATATCTTTCTTTATTTCAAGTTGAACGTTAAAAAGTTTCTTTATTTTTTCTTTTGTTATATCCCAATCTTTTTCTTTGTTTGTTTCAACTACACCATCGATTCGTAAGTTATTACGCCTATTTCTATCTTTGTTATTTACGCTCTTTAGTTTTAGTTCGGTATTGTCCGAAGATATTTTTGCCTGCATTTTTCTGATATTTGTTAAATCTTCACAAATCTTATTTATTTTTTATCCTACTGCTTTAACTTTGTCTTCGCTTACGCCACAAAAAAGTTCAATCCTGATTTTATATCGTCTGGTTCGCGTCGAACTTCTTGAAAACTTGTTTGAAAATTATCAAACTTTTGATTCGTTGAAATAGCTTCACGAAAAAAAGATAAAATCGTTTCTTTTGGTAGATTTAGCATTTCCCTCATCATAACAATGGAAACAAATTCGTCCGATTTAGCCTTTAGATAAATAATATTTCGTAAAAATAGTATCCACTAAACTTTTTTTTTTAACTTTTTATCGCTCTAAAGAAAAACGCGTCCGTTCACAACGATGCTCGATTCAGAAAAAGACGCAAATTTAACTATTACTAACTTTATAAAAAGTTAGATATTTATATAAAACTAAATTTCATCGAATAATTATAGAGCTTTTACAAAAGTTTTAATTCTATAAATATTACAACTTCGTGAAAAACGAGGCGGATTCGAAAACTGCATAGAGATAATTTCTAAAGAAAAAGGTAATTCTGTAATCATAATGCCTAGGGACGTTTCTTAATTTTTGAAAAATTTCCTCACTTTTTCCGAGCTTATCAATACATTTTTCGTGTTCCCCGTTTTAAGTCTCAAAGCTATATAAAAAAACGAAGAATGAAAGAAAAAGAAAAAACTTTTAGGTGTAAACTGGTTTAATGAAAAAGTTCCCACTTACCCATTTATTAAGATCCCCTTTCTTCAACTTTTTTACCCGTTTATTAGATCTTGACTAAAATTCCCACCCACCTTTTATTCGCAACTCCACTTATTTTAAGCAATCGAAAGTATGCAAGATAACACTTGTATGATTTATTGTTTTGCTCTAGCAAACGGTTTTAATTTTTAAAATTTTAATTTTCTTTGTTTTTCTTTCAATTTTTGAAAAATATGAACGGTTTAAACATATAAATGCAGATTTTTTCATATTTTTCAAAAACTTAACTAAATTGTATAGAACTGTTGTTGTATAGAACTGTTGTATAGAACTGTTGTATAGAACTGTCGTATAGAACTAAATTGTATCAACTTTTGTTGATATATTTGAGGTACATTATGGGCATATTTGTATTTATTTGCAAAACCACTTGAAGTATCTGATTTCAACAAAAAGCTATTTAACCAATCGCTAACAATTTATTTAAATAGATTCATTTTCTTTTTTACTAATTTGTATTAATGAACTTTAATTTTTTTAATTTATATTAATGACTTCTGTAAAGCATTATAATTAACTGCAATAATGTCTATTATGAAACTAATCTTTTTTAAGCTTTTTTTAAAATAACTGTTCAACATTATTTAAAAATATGAATACAAAACTGTTTAAAACTTCGAACTTGCTCAAATTATTAATAAATGTTGAAAAAACAAAATGGACTCTTTTCCATCAGAAAAACAATCTACTTTTCTTTTTTTTATTCTTAATTTTTTTTTTTTTTTTTTTTTTTTTTGCAGTGTATAATTTGCTGCTTAATAAAATAAGATACATAGGAGTTTCACGTAAAAAATATGAATAAATAAGACAATTTAAAAAAAAGGCCGGGTCTCAAAGAAGGTATAAGTGATGCGATACCACCTTAATGTTTTCATAGAGCTCCTTAAAGAAAAAAAAATCGTCAATAAGTTCTAATAATCTGAAAATATTAGTAGATATATAGTAAAATTTCCAATTTTATGAATTTCCAATTTTATGAATTTCCAAATTTCCAATTTTCCAATGATTTACAATATATATATCAATACATAAATGACTAAAAGAATAAGTGTACAATTACTTTGAAGAATAAAAAGATTTTATTCTTCAAAGTATATTTAGAAAAAATTCGTCGGAGTTATTAATCATCAGAATTAAAAATGTGTTTTTTTTTTTTAATTTTTTTAAACTTAAATGAGTTTAATGGTTTAACCATATTATCTTTATAAGCCTTTTTTTTTTTTCTTTTTTTTTTGAAAATATTTCTATATCTTAGGTCCTCGATGCAAATTGAAAACGTATTGTTTGTTCTTCAGAAATATTTGCATTTATATTTTTTAAAAACTGAGGTTGAGGTTATTTGTATATTTATATATGAAAATTAGGTGTTGATAAATATTTATTTCATAAACATTTATCATTTTCATGTCTCTCAGTAAGGGTTTAGAATGCTCCCTTCGTTTTTTCCCGAAAATAATTCTACACGCATGTTTTTGAACATTAAGTACTTTTTTAAGTTTTGTTGATTGTGTACTACCCCATGTTATATTGGCATAATTAATAAAACAATGAATTAAAAAGGAGTATATTAATTTAAGACTTAACATATTAACATAAGGACGAACTCGATACATTATACCGATGGTTTTACTAACTTTTGATTGTAAATATTTAATATGGGGAAGCCAAGATAAATGCTTGTCAACAAGTATTTCTAGGAACTTTATAGAGTCTTTCTGTATTATTTCTTTTTTTTTTAATCATGTTTTATAATGTTTTTCCTTTTTTATAATATATTTCTCCTGTTTCATTTCTTTATTCACTTCCTACTATTACGCCTCTTTTTTGATAGTATTAAAACATAACAAACAAAAGTTATAAAATTTTCAGGCACTTATATTGATGAAAATATTTCGTTGAAAAATTACATTAATGATGTGAATAACAAAATTGATAGAAGTATTATAATTATTGTCGAACTTAGGCTGCTGCTGTCGTTACTCATTCGTGCATGTTTTGACACGAAGTTTTTTACTGAGGATTTATCACTCTTTGCCTTACAGTATTTCCCTTTTTGACCATGCCATGCAATCAAGTAATCTTAAAGCTTTATTATCTTTATTAGATTTTTTTAGTATCTGCTTAACCATTTATAGAATCTAAAACATTTATATTAGATAATAATTAGAAACAATCATAAACTCCGAAGTAATAGATAAACCTTAACGTTATTTTCAAATTAATAAAGTAAATTTTAAAGTCAGGTAATTTATTTAGTTCATTTTAATAATAAAATTCAAGCCCTTTGTCAATTGTATTTAAAGTAAATTAATCTGTGTTTTTTATTTTTAAGAACTCGAAGACGACGCTCTTTTCAAAGATTAAACTTTTGTTAAAAGTCAAACTTTTGAAAAAGGTCAAACTTTTGTTAAAATTGGTGTTTATCTCAAAAACCCTTGCTTCTCGAAGGTCAATTCTATGTTGTACGTTCAAGAAGAAGATAATTTACTTGTGTAATTATCAAAATTGAAGAACAATTATTACAAGGTAAGCCACTAAATAAATGCTACACAAACAACCCAGCTAACATTCTATAGCGGAATTTCAGTGGACTTATATAGGCATTTTAAGCAAACCACGGTAGTTTTGATCATTGTTTACTTAGTAGACCATTAGTTGCAGATGCCAAAAGTGATTAGCCGATGACCAGAGATATATTAACATGTCGGAAAGTTATCGGCTTACTATTTAAAGCGGCTACCACAAATGGACCACTAAGTAACCAACGAGCAATGTTCAAATAAATCAATACAATTTGAACAAAACAATACATAAAAACAATACATTTAACTAAAGTTATAAAATGAATACTTTTTATTTATATGTAACTCTTTAACTATAAATGCCTTGTGTTGTACACACAGACAGCTAATTGCAAGACTTCATTAAATATTGGTGTTGTGTTGTCCGACCTTTCGTATTTCCCAAAATTGTTTGAAGTCTTGATGAACTGATTCTATTGCTTGTTCAGTCCAATAACATAAACCTTAAATCAAAATATTTTATATAGTCTAAATATGCACTTACCAAACTTTTCTCCTTTCATAACAATAAACTCTTCAACATAATGTTCTACTATATGAACTTTTAGAGAAATGTTTAAACCTAGATCTCTGAAACTTTGTGAAATTCTTTTAATATAATCAGTGTAGTTTGGATTTAATGGTTTCCCAAAACACCCATGAACAACATCTCTAAAGTCTCTCAAAGCTGTCATTGATTTTCCACTAATAATACTGTGCTCATCCAGATAGATTTGAAAGCAATCAAGTTTTTTGAGAAACTTGTTGGATCCGTTTACTTCTAACCTGTGTTTACCTTGATAAGGCACTCTGTCAAGATTAATTTTAGATAGATAACTATTTACAAAATAAAATCCTTGATTAGTGACCTCAAACAAGTTTTTTTCAATTAGTTTGAAAAATTTGTCTACTATGCCTAACAAAATACGTAAGCGTGATATATTGACAATCTCCAAGATCTTCTTTGTTACATTTCCAGTCAATAAAAAAGGATTAACACCAACATTTTTATGTTTGCATAATTTTTATCAATAAAGGGTAATACCGCCAAAACTAAAGTTTTGTGAACTAAAGTATACTTAAAATCTTTACATTCATACTCATCACAATATTTCATTCTTTTCTTTTCTCCTGAATGTGTTTCCAGCTCTAGCTTTAATGAAATCGATAAGGTTTAACTGTTCAAGAGATCTATATTGTAAAACTGTTGGTAAAAGGTAACCTTTAAAGGTAACCTTTAACTGTTCAAGAGAAGTTGTAAAACTGTTGCAACAAACTCATCGACATTATTGCATACTAGACAAGGAATAGTTCTTTTAACACACTAAATAACACAAAAATAACTTTAATTCCGAGTATGATGATTAATTTTAAATTATCAACTTTCAAATCAATCAAAATATAAAATAATAGTGTTGAATAATCGGGCATTTTATAACATCTGCACTATTAAATTCGAAACAAATGGTAAAACAATAAATGTTTTTTAAAAATAATTTATATTTTTTGAATTTTGAAGACGACAATCTATACCTTGTATGAAGTTTATATTACACATGGAATAGTTTTTATTGTCGAATAAATATCGAATAAATAAATAATTTTAAAGATAATATAGAAACATTTAAAAATTCTACGCATCCACTAACTAAAAAGATCTTATCAATATTAAGTATGGTGGTAACACTCCAAGAAATAAAAAAATGATGAAAGAAATGCTGAATGATTTTAAGAAGGAAACTGAAGTTATATTTAAAAATCAAGAAAAAGCTGTAATTGCTATTGTTAGTGCAAACACAAAAATACTCAACGAAAGATTGGATAAATTTGTGACAAATATCATTGCAAATGCAAATAAGATTTAAAAAATTGAAAAAAAGCTTGAAGAGATAAAAGAAAGTTTAAACTTCAATGAACACGTAATTGATTAAAAGATTGAAAATAACATCAAACATTTATTTAACAAAATCGATAACAAACAATTAGAGAAAGAAAGAATTAACAATGAACTTTTAAACGAAAAAATCCGTAACCTCGAAGATAGATCGCGAAGAGATAACTTAATAATTGATGGAATATGTGAAGACGAAGTCGAATCTTGTTTAAAGGGCATTGAAATTGAATGTGCACATCGTATTGGGACAAAAAAAGTTGGACGTCCGAGGGTAATAGTTTAAAAACTTCAACAATACAAAGACAAAGCTAAAATATTAAAAGAATCAACTCGTCTCAGAGCAACAAAGATTTATGTAAATGAAGATTTTTCCCGCGAAACGGTTGCAATCAGAAGAAAATTGTTTGCGAAAGTGAAAGAATGACGTTTAAATGGTGAGAATGTTTCGGTTCGTCATGATAAAATTTTTTCTTTTAAAAATAGTATTTTTAAAAACGCTCTAAACAAATAATCGAATTACGCATTCTTAAAAAGAAACCTTGCTTAACCTAATTTTAACAACCATGGCTTTATTGAATGATTTTGAATTCATTACTTTAAATTTTTTCGAAGGAAACCGCTTTTCCTCTGATGAAAATATAGATCCAGATATTATTTTTTTGGGGATTCAAAAATGGATTTTTATCCTAAAGATTTAGAAGGTTTTCTTTCTCAGAATGCAATTTAAAAAAGTTCAAATCGAATTAGAATTCTCCACCTCGATATTAGAAGTTTAAATCGGAATTTTGAAAAACTTTTAGATTTTTTAGAAGAAACAAAAAATCTTTTAAATATCATTTGTTTAACTGAAACATGGGTTACATTAAACGATTTTGACAATAATTTTAATATTTCTCAGTTTGAAATTATCTCACAAGAAAGAAAAACAAATAAACGGTGTGGAGGACTTCTGACTTACGTTCAAAGCCTATCCACTTCCCAAAAAAATCTCGTAGCATTAAGATACATCAATTTTGTTAAGATTAACATTAGAATGTTTCAATAAGAATGAAATAATGGAGAAAAACATTTTGTAGAACATAAAGTTAGTGTAATTTTTTCAGAACATAAAAATATTCTCAACTCTATAACTTCCGAAACACGAACCTTGACGAGCAAGGGCCGCTGCGCGGAGAAACAAGTTTAGCGCGGTATTACCAGGGACGTGGTGGGAGATCGAACTCGGAACCTCTCGCTTATGAAGCGAGCGCTCTACCACTACACCACTACCGCATTTTATTAAACATAAAAGTTATTAACATTATACATTAACAAAAATTATTAATATTATACATTATAACATAACTAAGTCTCATTACAAAAATTAAATTGAAATAATAATATCATAATATATCAAAGGGCAATACGTACAATATTTTTGAAATTGCAATTTGACTTATTGGGTGGGTTTATGTTCCTGTTTAGAAAATTTATGAAATAAAAAATTCTTGTAATAACAAAAAACAGAACAATGTTTTTTTCAAATAAAGCGCATGTTCTTTATGTTGATTGTGCAAAAACTGAAAATGACATTTTTTTTAAATTTTATTGATAAGAATCATGGCCAGTCCATCTCTTTCAAGATATTTATCAATAAATTTCATAAAAGTTGTTTCCGTTTCACAAACTAGTGACATAAAAGCTGATGGATTGTCAGCTGAACTAAGAAAGAGTACATCTGCGCACCTATGACATAACTAAACCTTTTGCATAAGCCATCCAGACATGTTTAAAAGGGCTCGATCCTTTGGTTGCATTAAAATTTTTCCAGTAAACATATAAAATGATCCTGGACGAAAATAAGATATTCCTTTAGGTATGTTAATTTCTGTTTTATAAATTCCACAATTAGTGGTTGTTTGATTACAACACTTCTTAAAACCATTTAGATTGAAAGCTGTCTCAAAATTTGAATCCTTTATACAGTTGCTATTGGATTTGCTTTTTTCTACAGGTAAAAGTAATAAAGCATTTCTATAGGCAGCTAGAAATTATCTAACATTTGGACATTACAACCACATTTGCTTAAAATAATGGGAAAAAAAATGTCAATGCAGTCCTGATTAAAACGAGAAGTATAAACAAACTGAAAACCTTCAGAAAATAGCTCTATACTTAAAGTTAGAACACTATTAATTGTGACACTTAAATCCCAATGACATGATATACTTGCTTCACTTCTAACATTACAAAATTTCCATTTATCAATCCAATGCTTTAACTCTTCTAACTGAGAAATACTAGCTCCTTTTAAAGTTAGAGCACAACAAGCTGGTTTATCTGCATATAATTTATATGAATTCAATATATCAAATAAAGTATCCATGAGTTCAACAAATTTGGCTGTTGGTAATACACTTAAAGAAAGTAAATTTGTATTAGAGCAGCAATATAATGAAGAAGCAACCTGATAACTAAAAACTTGAGTGGCAAGTTTGACCTTCATAGATAAAAGAGGACCAGGGTCTAAGTGTCTATCTGTTAGTTTTGGCGCTAGATCCACAGAGTTTATTTTGTCTAAATTATAAAGAGACTGGATGTGTTGCCAAGAAACAATTTCACCATTAATGTCAATGTTATGTCTTCCTAAATTGTTTCTGATCAGCGGAGGATCAAAAATAACATGAATATTTTTATTATTGAAAGGATTAGGAAAGTATGGTAAATTTTTGGAAAACCCAAGCAAACGTAAGGCAGCTATATTAGTAGACCCTTGATCACAAACTACACATCTAATGTGTAAACCAGTTTCTTGAACCTTAGAAATAGTTTCACATAGTAAAGAAGCTAAGTCAGCTGTTGATACTGTTGAATTATTATAAAAATAAGCTATTGGTTGTTTCCATTTATTTGCCGAGCCTTTAACCATAATTGCAAGAGCCTGATTTAAAAGTTTTCCATTTTTCGTACCGTAAACCCTGTCAGAATTTCTATCATACTCTAAATGCTGCTTTAATGACATTTCATCCATAACAAGACTGACATTACGATAAAGCGGATTCATTGCATCAGCACGTAACCTTAATAAAGAAAACAATTGAGTAGAAAACCCTTTTTGAAGATCTGAAAATACACGGGACAAAAAAAATAAATCAACAGGTTTGACTTGGTAAACAGAATATTGTTCGCAAGACATTAAATGTTTCGAGACAATGAAACAGAATTCGCAAAGCCAAAACTTTGTCACAAACTAGATAAAGGAGATAAGTATTTTCTGGATAAATTTAAAATATGTTTTATAGACCCATCACAGTTTTTTTGGGTTTTTTGTTTGGATTTTAAATGTTGAACTTGTTTACGTAGTCTAAAATTTTTGACTCGCAATGTTAATAGTAACCTTTGAAGTTTATTGAAATTTATTTTATTAGTTGACATTTAGTTCTCTAAATTACAATCTGAATGAACAGGTAAACGAACAACTTGCTTTTTTGCTGGAAATAAATGATGTTCAACTGGTGGTTTACTTTTGCAACCAACAAGTGGAGGAGGATTTGGGATTTTAAAAGTAGTAGGAACTGCTGATCGTAACAGACGCTTTCCATCATTATTTGTAGAATAATACATTGTATTTTTAAAATGATTACTGCGCAAATGAAAATTTTTGTTTAAAAATACAAAATCTTTTTTGTCTAAATCTTTCATACGACAGTTGATGACCCACTGTTTACATCTAAAAATTAAACAATAAAAGAATATGTTTTAAAATACTACAATAACAATTTTATAAACTTTTTATGAAAAAAAAAGTTATTATAAATAATATATGAATTAGCTTGCCTTTTTTCGTTTTTAACGTCTTTCCTTTAGTTAATATTTATAATATTAAGTAGCGAATAGTTATTTCGTATGTACCTAAAAGAATTTTGTATGTACATAAAATTCTGAGATCCGGCAGGACATCCCAGAGTGATTTGCAATAAAATTACAACGAGATATATGAAATTATGCCTGACTGGATAGGCTTTGCTAATGTTCATGAAAATATCTTTTTATAATATGAGAAATGATTTAAGCGTCTCCGATGGCGATAAAGACGTTTTAACAATTGAACTTTTACTTGAAAAAACAAAAAATATATTTCTAAGCTGTTGCTATCGACCACCTGACGGCGCGAGCGAAAACCTAAACATGAAAAAAAATGAAGTTTTGTAATTAAGGACTTTAATATAAATTGTTTTCTTTATAACGATGACCATAAAGTTAAAAATTTTTGAAACAGGGTCTATACCCTTAATTAATCGCCCTAATAGGGTAACTATAAACTCGGCTACCCTAATAGATAATATCAATACGAAAGACATTTTTAATAAAGATATTCATAAAAGGTATCATAAAAACTGATATATCCTATCATTTGCCTATATTCCTGATTTTAAACTCAAATTTAGAAAAAAATAATAACACCCAAATAGTTGTAAAAAAACGTATTTTCAAACAAAAAATCTTGAACTATTTAAAGATCAGCTATGTTTACTCCATTGGAATCATATGATTTCAATGACAATGCAAAAAACATCTACGAAACATTTTATAAAACATTGTTTTCTGTTTACGATTTTCCAATTGTTGAAAAAATAATAAAAATAAACAATAGCTCAAAAAGTCCCTGGATTACGAAGGGATTAAAAAAATTGTCAAAAGTTAAACAAAAGTTATATATTAAATATCTAAAAACAAAAACACCTGTTAGCGAAAAAATATCTATTTGAAAAAATACGTAAAAGTCTAAAAATTACTTCTCAATTTCGTTTTCACATTTATTTATTACTTCTAAAAGAGCTAATAAATAAATGTAAAAACGACTTGAAACGCACATGGCAAATTATGAAAGAAATTACTGGAAAACAAAAATCATGCTTAGGTTTTCTGCCGCAGATGAATAAAGTTGATAACATAAGTTTATATGACCCAAGAGCCGTATCCCATGAATTTAATAAATTTTTTATAGGGATAGGTCCTTCCCTATCAAATAAGATTCCAAATACGACGGCTTCCTTTAATGATTTCCTCGTACCTGTGGATAATTGCATTTGTTCTGATGAGTTAACCTAAGAATTATCTTTTAAGGAGTTTGATGTAGCTTTGAATTCTTTGAAAAGAAACAAAGCAACAGGAGCAGATGAAATTAATGGAAATGTAGTTATACACTGTTTCCGTATATTCAAACATGTTCTTTTTAAAGTTTTTAAAGCTTCTAATAATCTATTTTAATATTTATAGAACAATTAAAAGTTGCTAAAGTTACTCTTATCTTTAGAGAGAGTGACAGATCAAATATTGGCAACTATCGTCCCATCTCTGTTCTTTCAGCATTTTCAAAAATTTTAGAAAAAATATTGTCAATAGAACATACAAACATTCCAACAAAAATAACTTCCTATATAACAAACAATTCGGCTTTAAAAAAGGTAACTCAACAGAGCATACAATAATCCATTTTGTGCCCAAAATCTCGAAATCTTTTGAAATATCATAGTACTTTTTAGGTATCTTCATTGACCTATCAAAAGCTTTCGATACTGTAGATCATTATATTTTACTACAAAAACTTAAATATTATGGAATTAAAGGTACTGCTTTAAAATGGTTTAGAAGCTACTTATCATAAAGAAAACAATTTGTAATTAGTAACAACTTTTATCAAAATAATTATCTTGATATCGTATATGGTGTTTCTCAAGGTTCAATGCTCGAATCTCTACTTTTCTTGATATATATAAATGATTTGAATAAAGCTTCTAACCTTATCAGTATCATGTACGCAGATGATACCAATCTATTCCTTTCAATCAGTAATATATATTAACTCTTTCCACTATGAATAAAGAATCGCAACAAATATCAAATTAGTTTAAATCTAATAAGCTAACTTTAAATATTAATAAAACCAAATGGACTCTATTCCATTCCTATGCAAAAAAGCGATTTTTAGCAACAAACTTGCCGCAACTTTATATAGACGAAATTGAAATAAAAAATGACTCCGTTACAAAATTCTTAGGCGTTTATCTCGATGAAAACATCTCCTGGAATCACATAAGTTATGTATCTACTAAACTTTTAAAAAACATTGGGATTCTATATAGAGCTCGTTTAACTACCTTAATAAAAATTGCTTAAGCAAACTTTATTACTCTTTTATCCACAGTTACATAAATTATGCTAACACTGCTTGGGGGAGTACTGTAGAAATTAAGTTGAAACTTCTTTATCAAAAACATGCGATCCGCATAGTTAACAATGCTAATCGTTGTATACTTGTCTTTATTTTATTGTATGTTATACTTGTCTTTATTTTTCTTGCTTGTGCTTTATAAGGTTCTGACAACAAGATCTTGTGATCTTCTTTTAAATCCTAGCTTAAGTTTAATTGTTAGCAGTTTATATATGTGTGCATCTATACATTTGTTAGTGTATATATACTTATATTTATATATGGGTGTGTTTTTCTTATTTTAGTTATGCTGATATTGGAATTTTTTTAATTGTAACACCATGTATACGGCTTATAATTGTACTTTGACATTTTAATGTAAGCGAAATTAAAAAAAAAAAAAAAAAGTTTCTTCTGTAGTTATTTCAGTTTTGAGTGTGAAAGTAAGGTGTTTTGGTTCAACTGCTCCACTAGAAACAACAAGCTTCTTAGGGCCAAAATTGTTCAATGTTTTTTTTGCGTCATGTGTTACTAAATTGTCGATTGCTGTTGATAAAACTTTTTTTTTAGTTACAGGTGAGGTGGATTGTACAATATGCGTTAAACTCCTTTACTTAGATAATTTTGTGCAAGGATATTTAATACCTTTTTCTATTTTTTGAATACCACTTTTGCATAGAACAAGATTTTCACTGGTTGTGGAAAGATTCAAACTACTTTAATTATGCTCTACATCTGTATTAGTTTAACATGATACCATTGGTGGAAGAGTTGTTATTTCAGTACCATTTTTACCCATTAACACAAATAAAACACTCACATTTCCTACCTCGAATAACTCTAGTGTAAAGACCTAAAAGTAATAAGAAGTTATTTTATTAATGCAAACAAAATATTGTTAAAAGGCAAACAATAATAATGAAAAACATAATTGGTTTTTATTGACTTATTTTTTCATAAAACTTACCTTCGTACTTAGATTGAGCAGTGATTGAAATTCCTTTCGAATCAGTTTTCTCTAAACTCACTATATTTATTCTGAAAATAGAACATTTTAAACAGATCAGAGTTTTCAGTAGAGTAGTTTCCCAAAAAAAAATTTCTTGATAAGATTTTCATAATTTTTTTTTGGTTTTAGACCTGGTTTATTGCATTTGGTTTGAATGCATCATACAGCATATCAAAAAAAAAAAAATTAGATAATTTGCTTTTTATAAACATTTCACAAACATTTATAAATGTTGAGTTAAATTACAAAATGTAAATAAACCTAAAATATGAAAACAAAATACCAGCAAATGTGCTAAATTATTATTTTAGGCATTTTTTGCGGGAATACCACTGTCTTCAGATTAACCCATAATGTGATGCGTGTATGGCATAAATTGTTTAGAATATATATTTAAAAAATTGAAAATGCCTACAAAACCCAAGACACCTGATGAATTTCGTGAATGTGTGTGCTTCTTTTGCATGAAGAAAAGTGACCAAAAACCAACAGACTTTCAAAAAACAAGAGTATTGTAGACCTTTGGCCAATAAATTGACTTTACCAATGCAAGAACACCTTTTGCAATTGTATGAAGTGCAGATTTCTTTTGAGCAACCATGCCAAAGGTGACAAAGTTACTCCTATTCCTGCTTTATACGATTTCAAGTCCATCAAAATAAACCACTAACAAGGACAAGTCTTGCATGTTACTGCCTCATTTTTAGCGTTGGACAACTCCAACAGAATCAGCCTCCTCCGTTGCAAGCTGCCAGCCAACCCAGCATTTTCACAGGTCCATCCACACCAGCTGCATCTGGTGTGAAACAGTGTATCAAATGCCTTACCTGTTCTTCATTGTGGATACCTACACAATTGTACACCTGGAACTAGACATGCAACTTTGCAAATACTTGTTCAGTCTGATGCTCTTGGAGCCTAACTATTTTTTTCTTCTGTAATCAAAAACATCAAAGGTCAAAGTTAAGACCAAGGAGGAAAATGTCTGCCTGAACAACAAGGTAAAAAATTGACATTTTATCGAAGAAAAATAGGTATATAGCTATAGCCTAATTATTACTGTGTTTTCCTTTACTTAGTTTCATCTCTGCATGAGTACATTGACTAAAGCTGGTCTTGTGCAAGTAAAATTAAGTACTGGCTTATCAAATTGAAAATGAGACAGCTGGCCACTACACTGAATCAAGTTGGTGCAGGAAGAGTTGTTGAGCCTTACTTTTTCCAAAAGTTTGTTGACATGCAAAAACCTTGATGATGTTTTCACTATTTCCTCAATAACATCCTTTAAAAAAAACCGATTCAAAAGCTTCTGCAAGACAAGTTGTGCATTGTACTAATATAGAGGACCTTAGGTCAAAGATTGTTTCAGAGAAGAAAGTTTCTGCCAACCACACTGTGAAACTTGACCTGGATGTAGGAGGAGGCTTTTTGAAAATGAGTGTGTGCATTGATCACAACAAAGAAACAGAGAGCCCCGAGCAGAAAACATTGCAACTTCCATCAAGAACTGTTACCAGAGACACTAGACAAGCGTTTACTCTTGGTTGCAATTGTTAAAGATGTTGCAGAAACTTACTTCAATGTCAAAAAAATGTTTGATCTTATTGAAGCAAACAAGCTACAATTTATTATCAGCACATTCAAGCACACAACAGCAGGCATCCTTGCTGCTAGTGTGAAGCTGAATCAGGCAAACTCAGTGATATTGGAGCCTTTAGGAGCATTGATCTCTTAAAAGAATCTATTAAGCATTTGTCAGGAAGAGAGCAAACTCAAAGACAGCAAAGGATTTTAAAAACTCCATACATTCCATCCTTCTTGATTTGCCAGATAATGGAATTGCATTTGATTCTTGTCCTCCTCCTTCTTGATTGCCGATGAATTGCACTTGCTTTCTTGGGGTTGTGAACTATTCATTCAGGAACCTTTGTCAAATTTGGCCAAGAGAAGGTGAGTGGCTGGCATCACTTCACATATCCATTTAGTCCTACCATGGTGATTATTTTGCCGGAAATAACTGCCACAAGTTGCTGAAAAACATAGATAAACTCCAGAGTCTCTCTCAAGCTCATTGTTCATTCTAGGCTTTCAGTTTCATAGAAACATTTCGAAAGTTTAACGAGATGGTATTTGCCTGATTTTAGAAACTTTCTTAATCCCAGCTACAAAAAAAAAATTAATCAGTTCAAAGAGTCATTCATGAAACTGCAAATTTCAGTAACGCCTAAAGTGCACACACTCTTTTTCCATGAGCCATATTTCCTCAGCATTCATGGATAAAGTCTTAGAGTTTCAGTTAACAGGCAGCAGAGGCTTTACTTGCCAATTTCTAGGTGCACTGGGAAAGATGCAAGAGACAACCAAGCCACCCTCAGTATAGTCATAATTTCCTCAAGTGTATTCTCGACTAAGATTATAAGCACTTGTAAATAAGGACAAAAAGTCAAATCTTACTCAATAACCACAAAGCCATCAAGAAGTCAATAAAATACCAAGAGAAAAATATTTGAAAGAAAGAAGTTTTATGTAGAGAAGCTTTGGAAAATTTTGTACATCATTTTGTCTCCGAGTAAAATTGTTAATGTACCTTTATACTTTGTCCTCTCAAAAGGGCAACAACAGGCTTTTTTGGTCATTTTACATACGATTTTTACAGGGTGTATTTAACAATATTTATAATCACTTGTATAAAAGGTAACGTAAAATATAGAAACAAAAAATAAAAGTATAAAAAAAAAAACGGAAAAAAAACACATCTAAATTTTTTACAGTATTTGTATTAATTTTGAGTCTACCTTGTCTTTTTTTACTTATTGAAAGTTTATTAAAAATTTTGAAGTATTTTGGTTATACTTGTTTTGATGGCTAAAAGTTATGCTAGCGCATTATCTTCTTCTGCTCCTTTGAACACTCAAGCCAAGACGCAGCATGGAATTTTTAAATCTAATTTATCGAGTGGCAACGCAAATGTGTTGGTATGTAAATACGGCAACGTTTAAATTGGAGGCCCATATCCTTAATCGGCGCTGATTACAAAATAATCACAAAAGCGCTGGCCCTAAGACTAGCAAAAGTAATGGGGAAAATTATAAAACCAAATCAAACTTGCGGAATCCCAGTTAGAACAATATTTTCAAATTTACATTTAGTCCGTGATCTTATAGATTACGCAGAATTTAAAAATCTACCTAGTTTCATTTTATCTATAAACCAAGAAAAGGCGTTTGACAAAGTCGATCGTGCGTTTCTACTGCAAATTCTTCAAAAATTTGATCTCGGAGAAAATTTTATACCTTTTGTTAACACTCTGTATTCAGAAGTTATGGCATCTCTTATGAATTGTAGTTTTTTGTCGGTCTTCTTTCCTACGGAAAGAGGAGTCTGATAAGGTGACCCTCTCTCTCTACTGATGTACGTTTTTGTTGCCGAAGCTCTTGCTTTGGTGGTCAGAGCGGATAGCAGAATAGAGGGTTTCCCACTAGCAGGAATACCGAAACCCCTCAAATTACAGCTGTACGCTGAAGATTTGAACTTTTTTTTCGAAAAAGTAAAACTGTTTGAAAAAGATAGTGGTTCAGTGATCAATGCCTTAAAAACCAAGGGTCTTGCTCTTGGGGGTTTTAATCCTAAAATGTACCCGGAATTGGATAACATAGAGTGGAACAATAACACCGGTTTCAAATTATCGGGTGTTACTTTTTACACCAGACTGAGTAATACTACCGATTTCAACTGGCTAGTAACTCTAAACAAAGTAGAGAAAAACTCAAGTTTCTGGGACTACGTACTTTATCACTTAAGGGAAAGACTAATTTGATAAATACGCCCAGTGAAAAAGCGCACATGGGATACGCGTGGATTTTTTCCACATGTAACCCATGTGGGGATTATTATTTTGTCCCATGTGGGTTTCATATGATAAATCCCACATGGATTCCATATGGTAAATCCCATATGGGATACGCGTGGGTTTTTACCACATGTAACCCATATGGGGATTATTATTTTGTCCCATGTGGGTTTCATATGGTAAATCCCACATGGGTTTTATGTGGTAAATCCTACATGGGATATAGGTGGAAAATACGACATGTTATAGATCTTAAATGCCACATATTTTAATCCAAATGGTATAAAAGTAGTCAATACTAGACAAATGAAAGTCCGAATGCTTCTATGATAATTTTAAAAATTCTTTTAATTTAAAAATTACTTAAATAGTAATTTAAAATTAATCATCGAAGCTTTCAGAGAGGCTTAACTTAATCTGGTATTTGCTACTATATCCCATTCGGTATTCAAAACGTGTAGCATTTTTGATCTTTTACATGTGATGTTTTCCACCTATAACCTATGTGGGATTTACCTTAAACTATTATGACAAAATTTTATAAAATTAAAAAACGTGTTGCAAAATGAATTTATTTAAAAATAAATGCTATTAATCAATACATCCAAAACGAATATTAAAAATATTATTTTTTCTTTTGCGATTTACACGCCGTTTTTTGTCAATTGAATTAATTAAATCGCTTCGGCTTATATATATCGGTTTTTAGTATCTTCTAACTTTCTTCAAACATTTTCTAAAAAAAAAAAAAAATATAAATACAAATATATATAAATATAAATATAAACATAAATATAAATATATATATATATATATATATATATATATATATATATAGAGAGAGAGAGAGAGAGAGAGAGAGAGAGAGAGAGAGAGAGAGAGAGAGAGAGAGAGAGAGAGAGAGAGAGAGAGAGAGAGAGAGAGAGAGAGAGAGAGAGAGCAATTTTAATAAGGAACCTTATTAGTCGAGCAATTTTAATTATTAGCCAGTTTGAAGTCATTAATGACTACAATATTTCACAAATAATTATTTCCTAATTTATTACTTACAATGACTAACGTTTATGCGTAATTGAACACATATTATGCGTAATGATCTTGAACCCATGAGGAGAATCCTGAAAAAAAGTGATCAATAAGGAAAAGTAGTTAAACAAAAAAACGAAAACAAAAATGTAAAAACCTACTTTTTCAATGATGTAGACTTCTATAATAACAGGCCTTGACATCGCGCAAAATGCCGTAAAAACTGAAGGCCGATTAAACTTTCACTTTTACTTATATTGATATATTTTTATATTAGGTAGGGTGTAATGGCAGCCTATGTTTTCTAATAATAATCTCTAGTAAAAACGGAAATATAAAAAGAAAACCAAAAAATTGTTAAAAGATAATCATATTTTTCGTATTTCAAATTTCATTAAGAATATTTATGTAATATTAAATAGTATCAATAACAAGCAGAACCATAACAAAGTATATATCTATATATTAGAAAGATAACTGTATTTTTAATTTTTTTTGCTAAAAATGGTAACAATAAAAATCACCAACAATAAAAAACACCAATAAAAGTTGATTCAAGCAAAAAAAAAGTTTTATCAATATATCTCAACAGGGTTAAAGTCCTTATACTTGGCAACTTGTAGTCAATACACATACAATCATATAAACTTCGTCGCATAGCAAAATACTCATATGCTCTACATATAATATCTGAAGTATATAAAACTTCACCAACATTAACTTTTCTCATAGCATTAAGGTGTTCGAATTTCGTATTTCAAATTTCATTAAGAATATTTATGTAATATTAAATAGTATCAATAACAAGCAGAACCATAACAAAGTATATATCTATATATTAGAAAGATAACTGTATTTTTAATTTTTTTTGCTAAAATGGTAACAATAAAAATCACCAACAATAAAAAACACCAATAAAAGTTGATTCAAGCAAAAAAAAAGTTTTATCAATATATCTCAACAGGGTTAAAGTCCTTATACTTGGCAACTTGTAGTCAATACACATACAATCATATAAACTTCGTCGCATAGCAAAATACTCATATGCTCTACATATAATATCTGAAGTATATAAAACTTCACCAACATTAACTTTTCTCATAGCATTAAGGTGTTCGAATTTCGTATTTCAAATTTCATTAAGAATATTTCTGTAATATTAAATAGTATCAATAACAAGCAGAACCATAACAAAGTATATATCTATATATTAGAAAGATAACTGTATTTTTAATTTTTTTTGCTAAAAATGGTAACAATAAAAATCACCAACAATAAAAAACACCAATAAAAGTTGATTCAAGCAAAAAAAAAGTTTTATCAATATATCTCAACAGGGTTAAAGTCCTTATACTTGGCAACTTGTAGTCAATACACATACAATCATATAAACTTCGTCGCATAGCAAAATACTCACATATGCTCTACATATAATATCTGAAGTATATAAAACTTCACCAACATTAACTTTTCTCATAGCATTAAGGTGTTCGAATAGAATATTTGATTGAAGCGAACTTTCTTTATTTTTTAAAAATCTAACTGCTTCAAATAAAGCTGATTTTGTTTTTATTAACTTTAATTTGTTTACAGCTAAATATGAAATATTACAAATTGTGCCATTATGGTTAGCTACAAATGAATAATCATTGAAAATTACTAAAATAAATAATGAAACACCAAGTTTGTACATTTTTGATTGTATGTGTAAACTTTTTTTATTAAGCTGGAAAACAATAACATCGTTATTATCACTTAACAAAGATTGAATATCGTCAAATATAATTTCATCCTCTTTTAGAAAATCATTTAACTCATCTGGTAAAATGCTTCGAAAACCGCTTGAAGTTACATTTTTTCTAACTTTACTTGCTGGTGTGGCTAAACAACTAGGCGGAATATTTTAAAAACAGATGGTGGGTTTAAAGGTCGTTGCTTCCCATATTTGCTTTCAAAAGGTGCTTCATTTGGCCAATGCAGTTGACATAATGCTGTATAGTCTGTAACAATAAAACCAGTTCTTGGGATAGCTTCACTACATCTTTTTCTCTCCTCTAGATTCTTCGGGAATTTATAAATTAATATTTTTGTCGTAGTTGAGTATTGATATTTTTGTTGTAGTTGTAATTGATATTGTAGTTGTATAAATTGATATTTTTGTTGTAGTTGAGATAGTTCGACTTGCAAAGAGATACACAGCATTTTAAAGGCATTTTTAAGGCATTTTAATTATTAAAAAAACTTATCGTTAGTTTGACAATATTATTACCTTACAAAGTTAACGCCTTGAACCTTACATCAACATCAAGACAATAACAACGTTATTGTCTTGATGTTGGGCTATCTAATTTATAAACCAATCACATTTTAAAGATTTATTAAAAAAGCGCGAACACAAACTTTCATCTAATGTTAAAAGATGAAAATGTTAACACAGTATTAGGAATTGGCCTTCAGTTTAACAACTTTGTTGCGCGATGTCAAGGCCTGTTATTATAGAAGGCCGCGGTCACACATAATATAATATTCTGAAACTAATAAACAAACATCTAAATTTCTATAAGTAAATTTATTCTTTGATCATTGCCTTCATATCCTATCTTATTTTCATATCATAATCTATTATGGAATTATTTATATAACATATCACAACAATATTATTAAATTTGTGATGTTCAAATATCATATGAACATTCTCTAACATGTTCATATGATATTTGAATATAGTTCTTGAGTATATTATCTGCAAACAATTGACTGATGCAAGTTCTAATGTTGTCAAAAACCAAGCATGCATGCATGGGACACTGCAGTGTCCCACAAAGAAATGCAGGTTTGAAAGTCAAATTTTCTTTATTAAAAAAAAAAAAAAAAATAGGGAGGAGATAAGGAGGTTTCTGTAACTTTTTTTAGGCTCCAAAACTTTTAACTTTATATATAATAAGGTTCATAAAACTTAAGGGACTAACGAAGTACATTGAGGAACAAAAACAGGATATTTACTGAAACTTTTAAATTTTTAATCTGGAGTACCACAGTGTAATTGGGAATAAAGTCTTTGGGTCCAGTATTCAAAGTAATATGATCTAAAGTAATATATAAATTAAATAAAATGCTTTAAAATGCATGCAGTTATACATATAACTCCTGATAGTTAACTATATGTATAACTAGTTATACATAAAATTTATTATATAAACTTATTTTTTAAGGTTATGCTTGAACAAATTAGAACCAATTAATTCAAATTCAAGATTTAGTTCAAGTTCAAGTTATTTGTTCATTGTTTTTTCACTATTTTATATTTATTTGTTCAAATATTTTAACTAGTACTAATTCTTACTACAGTAAGAATATTTATCATTGTTGAACGTGATTTTATTAGTAACTTAATTTTACTATCAACATATTTTGACAACACCCTTTACATTTTAAATGATGACAGCTTTACTTTTCTATTGATGTTAAATTTATTACGTTTCAATAACTCAGATTGAATTTTAACTGAATTATTGTAAGCTTTGTAAGGGTTTGTTGTATCTCATATGGTGTTGTAAATAAAGTAAAAATAATATATATATATATATATATATATATATATATATATATATATATATATATATATATATATATATATATATATATATATATATATATAGTATTTAGGCTATGGGATCATCCATAAATGATGCCAGTAGATAGAGGGGCAGTGTGAGTTTAACAATAATTGACAATGGGGAGGAGATGTTGAGACCAAAATAATGTCAATTAAAAAATTGAATTAAAAAAAAAAGTAAAATATTTTATTTTAAAAAAAAGTAAAACAATTTATGCTAGCTATGAGCAGGTTTTAGAGGTATTTACACCAACAATGTGGTCTAAAAACTTCTTGCTTTTGTTGCTTAAAACTGTAGAGGATCATAGGAAAAACAATTTAAATTCAGAAATTAGCTTGCTTATCTGAAAGAACAATTTACGCATTTTTTTTTTTTACTTTTAGTACTGTTGAGAATAAATGTATAACTGAACCAGAAAAAAATTGATGGTATATGCATTTTTTATATTATATTAAAAATTCAGATATACCATCATAATACGATAACAAAAACTGACATCATTTTCAATGGGAAATGGCAAAAAATTGACTGAGTTTGATAAAGGGTGAAGTTGTTCAACAAACCGGGTCATCATCTGACATCATTATGCATAGATGACCCTACAATTTAAGTAAAATAAGTAATCAATTTGCCATATTTCTCTTTAGAAAGTGTAAGAAAAAAGCATTGTTATGCTGAGAACCTACCTATTGAGCAAGCTTTGACCACCTATTTTACAAATTTGAGAGACAGAAGTGGAAGTGCGAATCACAAAAGAACTAATAACAATGCTCTAAATTGATTTTAACTTTGTAGACTAGCATTAATATAGTATTTAGTAATAATACATGATTTTTATAATTTGTATTTATTTCCATTAATTATCAGTTGTCAGTCTCCATTTTATAAAATGAATTAAAAAACTATTTATTTATAGTATAATAATAATACATAAATACTAGTTTCCTAATGCTATTATCATCACAATGTTAATGGTATTCGTTTTAAAGTGAAATTTTGTATCAATTTTATTGTTTTAATGTTATATTTATATATATATATATATATATATATATATATATATATATATATATATATATATATATATATATATATATATATATATATATATATATATATATATATATATATATATATATATATATATATATATATATATATACATATATATATATATATATACAAAGCTTTCAATAATTCAGTTAAGATTCAATCTGAGTTATTGAAACGTAATAAATTTAACATCAATAACAACATAAAATCACGTTCAACAATGATAAACATTCTTACTGTAGTAAAATATAGTACTAACTGATAAATTTGAACAAATAAATATAAAATTAACAAAAACAATGAATAAATAAAAACATTAACTTGAACTTTAACTAAATCTTGAATTTGAATTAATTGGTACTAATTTATTCAAGCATAACCTTAAAAAATAAGTTTTTATAACAAATTATATGTATAAATAGTTATACATATAATTAACTATCAGGAGTTATATGTATAACTATATGCATTTTAAAGCATATTATTTTATTTAAACATTACTTAGATCATATTACTTTGAAAACTGGATCCAGAAGCTTTATTATCAATAACACTGTGGTACTCCAGATTAAAAATTGAAAAGTTTCTGTAAACATCCTGTTTTTGTTTCTCAATGTAGTTCGTAAGTCTCTTAAGTCTTAAGGACCTTATTATATCTAAAGTTAAAAGTTTTGGAGCATAAAAAAAGTTACAGAAACCCATCCTATTTTTTTCTTTTTTAATAGAGAAAATTAGGAATTCTTTGACTTTCAAACCTGCATTTCTTTGTGGGACACTGCAGTGTCCCATGCATGCAAGATTGGTTTTTGACAACATTTCAACTTGCATCAGTTAATTGTTTGCAAATAATTTACTCAAGATCTATATTCAAATAACTATAATATTATCCTAATAATACGTCTATTTGCACAAATCTTAATCTTATTTCTATAAGGAAAGATAAAAATTATTCGCGGTACTTACATACTTGCTTGCCATTCTCTTTATTAATATAAAATAATTTCTCACAAAATAAACGTAACGCAATGCAATGTCGATTTAAAAAATTTTTTTTTAGTTTTTTTTTAGTTTCCAGCTTTTAAATTAATTCCCATGCAAATCCCACGTGGGATTTCCCATGTGTGTAAATACCATATGGTTCCCACATGTAACCCATGTGGAATTACCCACATGGGTTTAAGGTGACAAATTTCCATACGGATACCACATGGGAAAATCCGTCCCACATAAATCCCATAAATCCCACACGGAACCCACGCGGAACCCATGTGGGACGCGATTTTATTTTTCACTGGGCGCTAGCAATGTCAAAAGTGTGGTTTCTTGCAAACGTGCTGCCCATTTCCCGAATGGGTAATAGAACGTCTGCCCAGAGCCATTTTTGAAATTCTGTGGCAAAAGACCAATTTCAATCCAGCCAAGAGAGAGACACTAACTTTACCCGTCTCAAGCGGGGGTCTCGGAATTTTATCACCAAAGGAGAAAGGTATTGCACTTCGCCTCAAAATACTCATTCAACTAAAGGAATGCTGAGAGGATAAATCTCACGATTATTACTACTTTTCAAGGTATTGGTTGGCAAGTTCACTTATAAAATTTACAAGCCAAAACTAAAGCTGGAATTTTTTAAAGCAAAACAATTTTTCAAAACACAGGGACAACAAAACGTCTCAGTACTACAAAACAACAATTGAAATATAAGGCAAAAATGGGTCACTATTTAAGATCCCCCTCAACAAAAAATTTTTACTTAGAAGTGGCAAAAAACAAAAAGAGTGCCAGCAGAACTTTTCTGGAACGGTTCAACAAAAACAACAATGCCGTGGACCCAAATTTTGAAAAAAAATTTTGCTTCCCACGCATGCGGACCAACACAAAATATCCTCTTTCGTTTTCTACACAACAGTCTACATTCTGCGGCCTTGCTAGCCAAAAGCACAAGGCAACAGATCGTTAAAAATAACAAATGCAAAACTTGTGGTAAAATTGAGGACAATCTTCATATCTTTGGTACTTTCCTCCTTCTGTTGAAATATGGGAGTATTTTAAACATGTATATAACTCCTTGACATCCCAAAACAAATTTTCACCGATAAATTAGATTTTCTCGGTTGAAACAGTGAATTTATCGGAGAAAAAACCTACCTCGCAACTGCTGTTGACAGTCACTCAAACCATTATGAGTGAAATATGGAACAGCAGATGCCACCATATGTTTAAGAATTCGAAAATTGACCCAAAGGCAGTGATCAAGATAATTACCAGAAACATCAGGAATGTTATTACTTTAAAATATAATTATCATGTCCGTAGAAATACCGCGGACATTTTTTGGTCAACTTTTTTTGTATTAAAAACGTTTTTTGTCAAATAGAGAATGGGAACCTGAAACTAAACATATAAGCTAAACTAATACACTGGCTCATAGCAAGAACTAAATGTTTAGCTAAGTGTTCCTGTTCCTTGCAAATAAACTTTTCTTTTTTTAAAACAAAAATATAGTTATTTATAATTAGACAATCAATGCCAGCGCTTATTTTATAATATATAATTTACTATTTGCATGTTTTTTGTATCTTTCGTAACGCGGTGTTTGTGTAAAAGTCCTGTATTTTTTTATTTTTACTTAATAAAATCTTTCTTTACTAAATATACTTAATTAATCTTTACTAACTTCATCTTCAACCTTTTTCCATATTCTCGATTTTTTTCCGCACAGCGGCTCAAAAATAAAAAAAACACAAAAAAATTAAAAATTAAAAAATACAAAAAAACAAAAAAACAAAAAAATGTATTTACATAAAGAGTCAAGAAATTATTTCAAATATATTCTTAAATAATTCAGGATAAATGAAAGTTAAATTTATGTGAAAAAGCTTTTGTTAATATAATAAACACATATTCCAAGAATATATATAAACGAAAATATATATAAAATGAAGAAAAAATGCAAAACTTTTTGTAAACAGTAAATGCTTATTTATTATGCAGAAATAGTATAAAAATTTGTAAATGTTTATTATTTTGTAAATAAAAAAAATAAAAAAATAAGTTCATACATGCAAATATAATATAAGTATATAAATATATATATATTTATATATTTAAATATTTTAATATAAAAATTTATATTAAAATATTTGTTATCAGTTTGGGAAGTTCATACCTAAAAAAAATAAATTAAAATGAAAAACGACCGTAAAATTAATTGTTTTAATTAATTGGCAAAATAAATTGACTTAACCCACAAATTGGCAGTCCATCTGTTCAAATAACTCAAGGACACTCTCAACGTCTCATCAAAGAGTTCTTTAGTGTGGTGCAACCAAAAAACAAGGCCCGGCGTTGTATTTTATGTCAGCATTGCGTAATATTTTATGTTGTATTTTACGTTGGCCCAACGTTGTATTTTAAGTTGATTTAATGTTAAATTTTACGTTTGCAAAACGTTATATTAAAATTTTATTATGATTAAGTTTATTTGTTTTCTATTTTTGTATATATATATATATATATATATATATATATATATATATATATATATATATATATATATATATATATATATATATATATATATATATAGATATATATATATACAAAAATAGAAAACAAATAAACTTAATCATAATAAAATTTTAATATAACGTATTGCAAACGTAAAATATAACATTGAATCAACTTAAAATACAACGTTGTGCCAACGTAAAATACAACATAAAATATTACGCAATGCTGACATAAAATACAACGCCGGGCCATGTTTTTTGGTTGCACCACACTAAAGAACTCTTTGATGAGACGTTGAGAGTGTCCTTGAGTTATTTGAACAGATGGATTGCCAATTTGTGGGTTAAGTCAATTTATTTTGCCAATTAATTAAAACAATTAATTTTACGGTCGTTTTTCATTTTAATTTATTTTTTTTAGGTATGAACTTCCCAAACTGATAACAAATATTTTAATATAAATTTTTATTGTAGGTATCTTTTAGTTTGTTGACTTTTCAAAAATTAAATTCAAGAGCAAAATTTCTATACTTAGCTTTAAAATTGAATATTTTATTTTTGATTTTCTAAGATAAGCCTTAGAGGTAAGTGCCGCGATACGAAATAGAGTAACGTGATAGTTTTGTTTTTTTATTGGTACTTTAAAATTTTTTATTCCTCGAGTGTCGTATCTATTTCTATTGCATTTAAAAAACTCTTTCGAAAAATGTGATGGCAGAAATCCAAGTTTTATATTAAACCATGAACAACTTATCTTTATTAAATACTATTCTTGTAGCATGTTTTTTGTTAAGTATCTCTTTAAAACTTTGTCGCTTTGGTTCTTTCGATAACTTTATTTACTATTTTTAGAAATGGTAATATTTGGTATAGATTTTTTTCTTTGATTGAAATGGAATTTAATGTAGTTGTTTTTTTCTGTATTCAATGATAATTTTTTAGATTTAAACAAAGTATGAAGCTTTTCAAGTTCATTATTTGCAGTTTCAAAGAGTTCTGTGATAGAAGTAGATAAATAAAATAAATTAGCATCATCTGCAAACATTATTTTTGAGACTTTTGTAAGGTCATTGATGCATAGCTAGAAGAGTAAGGGAGCTAGAATGGAACCTTCGGGAACTCTGCATTTAGTTTTAAGCAATTTTAAAAGTATATTTTTATCCGTAATGACAGATTGCTGTCTATTGATAAAAAAGCTCTCAAACCATTGTAAAGCAACGCTTTTAATGCCATACTTTTCCATCTTTTTAAAGAAATATAGCATGATTAACATTGTTGAATGTTTTTGATAGGTCAATAAAGTTTCTAGAACAAATTTGTTATTATCAAAAGAGTCATTTATTTTATTTACACAATATAATATAGCATATTCGGTTGAATGTTGCTTTTGAAATCCGAGTTGTTTTTTATTCAAAATATTGTTATTAGTTAACTATTCGTTATAGAAGTTTAGAAAAGACTGGAAGGATTGAGATGAGTCTGAAGTTATTAAGTGAAAATGTTTCTCCAGTTTTATATATTGGTACAACTTTATATATATACCTACGTTATACCAACGTAGGTATCTTTATAAAAGTTTTTCAACCATTTTTTAATATTTTCATGCATTTTGACAGTAACTTATACCTTAAAAAGTCCTAATATTTTCACGCAATGCATAAGCCAAGTCAATCCACGCTTTAAATAGCAAATCAACACTTTGGTCTTAAAATAAAAATGGTATATGTAGCAGTAAAAAAAATAATAACATTTTTTTTTTGGTATTACATAGTAGAACACTCATGTAACTTTTTTTTTTTTTTTTTTTTTTTTTTTTTTTTTTTTTAAAATATATATTTGCCGTATATTAAAATTTACAATGAAATAAATCGTGTTAATAGATAAGAGAGCTGGAGCAAGCAGAAGACATAAACTGTCTTATCATCAAGCCCCATTTACATTGAAAAAAAATCGTCAGCTTATATATAAAAAAAAGAAAAGTAGCAAAGTACATAATAAGCATTTTACACGTTAGTTACAATATAAATATAAGTGTTGAAATATAATGCAATATATCAAAAATTAACAAAAGTTAAATAAAAATAAAACAGCAACAAAAGAGAAGTAGTGTCAATAACTATTTTTTAGATAATTTATATTATTTATTTTAAAAGAGATATTTTAAATCAAGGTCATTTTGCAATAAGAGACTCTTAGATTCTTTCCTGAATTGTTCCAAAGAGATGTTTTGAATATTATTTTTTTTTGTAATAAATTTAAAAAAATGTTTCCACAGAAACGGTCCACGATATTGAATTTGGTAAGAACCTAGTTTTAAATTAGTTTTTGGTACAATGAAGTTGTTAATTGAAAATTTAGTAGGATACTTGTGCGAGATTTCACTAAAGTAAGACTGAAACACAATAGGAGAAAGCCCACGTTTTATTTTAAACATGAATTGTAGAACCTGGTGTATATTAAGTTTATAGATACTTAGGGCACCAAGCTTCCTTAAAAGAGGTTCGCAATGAAAAGTTCTGTGTGCACCAAATACAATCCTGCATGCGTGTTTTTGCTTACTATAAAGTTTTTTTAATTTACTATAATTAGTACTACCCCATACAATATTACAGTACGAGATAAAACTATGAATAAATGAAAAGTATATTTTTTTTAAGGAAGCAGTGTTAAGATATGGTTTAGTTTTATATAATATGGAAATATTTATTGAGATTTTATTTTCTATGTATTTTATATGTGGTTTCCATGACAAATTTTCATCTAGTATTACTCCTAAAAAATTAACGATTGGTTCCCTTTTAATAAATGTTTTATTGATTATAAGATTGGGTAATTTTAGAGGAACATCATCACCTTTACTAGGTTTGGAGAATAAGATAAATTTAGTTTTTTCTACATTTAACGAAAGCCTATTACTTGTAAACCACTCGTTTATTTTTAATAGTTCTTCATTAAATATATTAAAAAGAACTTTTATGTTTTTGTCGGAATAAAAAAGATTGCAGTCGTCTGCAAACAATATAACATTTAAAATATTTGATGCTAAGTACAAATCATTTATATACAATAAAAATAATAATGGTCCTAAGATTGAACCTTGTGGCACACCACAAGTTATGTGTTTTTCTTTTTCAGTTTTTTTATAAATAATACATTGTGACCTGTTTGCTAGATAATCTTCAAACCAAAGTAAGTTTTTATTTCTTACTCCATAGAGTTCCAGTTTTTTTATAAGTATCTTATGGTTAACAGTGTCAAAGGCTTTTGACAGATCAATAAAAACTCCTAAGGTAAAATAGTCATTATTGAATGCATTTGTTACATGATTAATCAGTTCAATTACCGCATGGTTAGTTGAATTATCTTTTTTAATCCCAAATTGTTTACTGTACAGCAAACTGTTTGACATCAAATAGTTATAAAGTCTGTTATACATAATTCTTTCCAATAATTTTGAGAAGCAAGGTAAGACGGAAATTGGTCTGTAGTTGGAAATATTAGTTTCGTCACCAGATTTAAAAATTGGAGTGATTACGGCAACTTTAAGTTTTTTTGGCACAACACCTAGTTTTAGTAAAAGGTTAAAAATATGAAATAATGACGGTTCAATGATATCGTAAACTGATTTAACAACATTTACACTAATTTTGTCAATGCCGGCACTTTTATTACTTTTAAGACTATTAAATGCATTTTTTAACTCGCTTAGATTTAAATTAGATTCTTCCATAATAGTATTACACGGTTTGATATAAGATTCAAACTCTATGGTACTTGGTGGAATTTTACTAATATTTTGAAACTAATATTTTGAAAATAGTGACCGAATAGCACAGTAATCGGTAACGTTCTGTGGTATAAGTAGCAAAAAACTAACAAAATTTAAATTAAAACTGCCATCAATCTTTAAGCAGTTCACTAGCCCGGCTGAAATTTTATCCAGTGTTTGGTGCGGTCATATTCTACATTTGCACCAATTTCTATCAAATTATATAAAGTGGTTTTTATTCTACAAGTGTTTTTATTGTCGCATTATAAAGTCAAAATTTTATTGAGTTTGAACATTCAAAATTAATTATTTTCCGTGGGAAAACTTTAAAGATTTAAAAATTTGCATCACAGGGTATAAATTCTTGGATCATCTAGGTTGGCATTATTGGGATCCGTGAGTACTAAACAAATTAAGAAATCGTTTAAATAAACATATTTTTAAATAAACATACTTTATTTTAATTATATTACTCATTTATTCATATATAATTTATAGTAATATTTCTTGAGGGTCAAAAATAGTAAATTACAACCAGGGTTGTCAGATATTTTGCGAAATGCGGTAGCCAGAAATAACCAAAAGTGGCCAAAAAACAGCCGAATTCTGGGCGATGGATTGGGTTTAATTTTGAAAATGCATGAAAATCTTATTGGCTTTTTTTTTTTTTTTTTTTGTATTTCAGTTATTTTGTTGTTTAACAAAAATAATCAACATACATATATACAAGAAAGAAAAAATACGTCCGTAAAAACGAACTAGACAGTAAAATACAAGAACGTTTTTGTATATACAATATAACATATAATTTTTACTTATTACAATGAGGCTCAAAAAAGATGAAGATGAGAATTTGTCATCGCAATCTTTTCATAGAGCCTCTATATATTTTCAATAGAATATAGATATTATATTAATAACCTTAATGGGCATAAAACTGCTGCGCTGATCAGTAATCAAATAAAGATAAAAAACTTAAAAAATAAAATAAAATAACTTCAGAGTTACTCAAGCTTTAAAAATTTCATTTTTGATTTGTAACTTAATTGAACTTAATGACTTTGCTATACATTTAAATCCTTTTTGATAGATATTTCATATATTTGGACTTCTATACGCAATGCTATATTCACCATATTTATTAACGTTTTGAGGCAGTTTATATGTGTTACTTATATTTGCTCTTAGATAATAGTTTTTATTTCTATTTATTTCAAACTTGTTGTTAAGGTTTTCAGGAGAAAGATTATTGTTGAATCTATATGAATATATTACTGGTAGGACTCCAGAAGATCACATGACCTTATCATGAAGCCCTTTACAATCTATATAAAAAAAGAAATTGTACATTAAAAAATTACATATGCGATATAATACTCTTCAGATGTTAAGCAAGTTTTAACATAATATTTTATAATATAGGTATATAACATTCTCAATATTGAATAATATTATAATATAAAGTATTCAATATATGTTGTATAAATTATATTCTTTATATAGTAAACAAAAATAATGTATTAAATCATATTAACTTGAAATACTAAAAATAGATGAATATATTTTATGTTGAAAATATTATTTCTTTTAATTTCATTTTAAAGGAAGAAAAAGACCACTTGAAAAAAAAAATCAAAGTTAGGTAATACTATTTTATTCCAGAGAAATGGACCACAATAACAAATACAAAATTGGTCAATTTTTGTTTTGCAAAATGGCTCTTGAATATTTTTACTACAACGAAGTTCATATTTATTTTTGGGTTTCAAATTATAGAGATTTATAAATACACTAGGAGATACATTTTCTTTACATTTCAGCATAAAACATAAATTATTAAAAATATTTAGTTTGTATATATTTAAAACTTTAAATTATATCTGCATTAAAAACAATAACAATGTAAAAGTTTGAAAATAACATTATTTTACATTTAATAAAATCAAAATGTTAATAACCCAATTAAAAAATAAAAAAATAATGGAATAAAAAAGCCAAACAAAGCTAAGTTGTCGATAAACCGATTATTTTTTGCTGTGGTCAGTTTTACGGATTTAGCCACGAAGTGGCCGATCCGGCAACCCTGACTACAACCTCGTCATTGTCAACAGAAGCATACTGCACGCCTTTGTAAGGTTAGAGATCATTTTACTCTTTTCTTGCCTCTTTTACTCGAAACAAAGATGCTAAACCAATATCAGCTTACTATTTGTAATGTCCTTTGTTTTATTTATAAATGTAAAAACAACTCATCTTTAGGTAGCTTATACTTACTAGGAAAAAACAGATATCATTTTCAAAATCAAAAAATTAAATTCTCCAAACATTTTTGCATTCTAATTTTGACTAATATTGTAATTTATTTCGAGGAGTTTTTTTATGGAATTTTTAAACTTTTATATTTTATATTGACACACCACAAAAAAAAGTCTCTCAATTTCAAAACTCCAAATTTAAAAAAGGTATCAGAGGTATTAGAGGTATCAGAACTAAAGCAAATAAAAATCAACTAAAGTGTCATTTTACAAAAGTTTTTTTTTAATTTCAAAATTATGTAAAAAAAAAGGTGGCAAAATCAGTTTTTTAATCAATTTTGAACAAAATTTTGAAAAATGGATAATTCGGAAACCAATAGAATTTAGAGCTTAATATTTGGCAAAATGTTTAATGCACATAAGAAAGTCTTGTGAAAAAACAAATGCTATATTTTAGTGAAAATTGTAATTTTTGACTTTTTTAGCAAATACATCATAACTTGAAAGATTGGTTAATAAAATAAAATAGAAAAATGTCAATTATTCTTTAAGTATTCAATTTAGCTACATTCATCATTATCTGTAGAACATTTTCTTAAAATTAAAAAGTCAATAAAAAATTATGATTTTTTAAAAACAGCAAATTGCTAAAAAGTTTAAGTTTCAATAAATGACAGTTAGGTTTTTATATAAAAAATATAAAAATCTCACGTTTGAGGATATTCATAACTCTTTGTGCATCAGCAGTTTCTTTGTTAAATACAGAGCTGAGTTAACTCCAAACTCCTTACTAATATAACAAACCTGATACATAATATAAAAAATAAATAATAAATAATAGAAATCAGTACATAATATTAAAAATACAAAGCTTTGCAAATATAGCAAAAACTTATCACAAAATTGTATGTGTTGAATCAAAAACAGTCACTAAACTTTTGGTAAACCATACTGGTCTACTTAACTAATGTCTAATTAACTAAATTTGAAAAAAAAATAAACTATGTTCAAGGAAAAAATATTTATAAACATAAATTTGTTTTGCTAGGGGTCGTTGCACCCTAGGCTTTTTATGTTGATAATGGAGATTGCTGCAGCCGAAGCAACATCTTAACCTTATTTTTTAAAGAGTGCCGCGTGGGTGCATTAACTACATCCTGTGTTAATTTGTTCCATTGGTTCATAACACGGTTTGTTAAGATATGCTGACGTTCTGGATAACTTTTGATCAGTTATGGTTTTAAAAACTTACTATTTATATCGTAAATTTGGTGAGAAAGGCAGATTAAAACCAATTAAGGAGCGCATTTTTCGATTAGCTGTCCAAATAGGAAAAAAAAACTTTTTAAATTTTTGTGTCCTTTAAACATCTCCGAGGATTCCTTGACATAAAAATTCTTTACAATCTATTCAAATAAAATCTCAAAACGCTTAAGCATACATTTAAAATGTGTCTATAATTACGCATGTGTGACACAAAATGTTAGCTGCGTAAAAATATTGTTTACGTAAAGTGACGTGTTTGATAAAAGCACACCGATCGTGCATGAATTTTAAAGGGGAGCGCGCTTACAGTTTGCAAAGCCAAAGTCATGACGTCGTGGCGTCGCGTACTGCAGCCGCCGTCTTTTGTTAGTGAGAAATAGTTTCTCTGCAAATTTTGTAAATTTAGACATTTCTGTGCATAAACTCCGATAGGACACTCAATGAAAATAAAGCGTTTATTTCACAACTTACTATTGTTTCTATTAAAACTAATACAAAAGCAACATAAGTACTCAACAGCAACAACAAAAAGATATAAAAATTTGTGGTAACCAGTTTTGCTTAAGAGAAATAACGAGTCTACATGTTTATAAAAAATGTCTCGCCTTACCTAAGCAATAAACTTTCTTTGGTTTGTAACTATTCTTAGGATGATACTCGTTTTTAGACCCGTATTGACTTTCGTATTCGCTCTCGGGTTCATATCCTTTATAAGATTCAGTTTGACCATCTAATTCCCATTGCTCGGTTGCGGTGGCTGCCAAAATGACTGAGGCGATCAAAATGACTTTGGTGAACATTTTATTTCTATCTGTTGTTTAATATTGCGGCAGCGAATATTTTAACTTACGACACTGAATTCTGTTATCAAATGAAACTAGTCGCATTTATGCAGTCACACTGGACGGCAAAGCATTGTAATTGGCTCACTAATTATTCCATTAAAAAGTTGGTAACTATTCACTTTGAGAGCCACACGCCAAAAAGCAGCATATTTAATACGTAGTTAAAAGTAACAAGTAAAAACAGTTAAGAAAAGTAATTCTATAATATGGCCGGAAATTTCAAAAAGACATTTAGAACATCAAAATTGAATAGAAAAAAAGATAGGAAAAAAACAAAACAAAACAAAAACTAAGTTTCAAAAATTGAGACCGATTACCTGGACGTGTTAACAAAAAATGCAACTCTTATATTGTTTACTGTGGAGTTCTTAAAACAAGAGAGGAAGGGGAGGGCGATCGGCTTTGTTGGAAATAAAAGCGGCGTGGAAATTTTAGTGCACACCAATTGAACGAAGTTTAGGTCTTAATAAAACGGTGGGTCGAAGGTTCTTTCTAGATCACGACAAAAACTATTCAATTTTAGAGTGGCTTGCAGTCAAATGCGCCTTTTTTTAACGACTGCTTCATCAGAATTTCAAAAAGATTTAATATGCCTATAGAGGTTTTTATACTACGTCAAGAAACAAGCGAAAACTCAATATTTTTTTTTTAAAGCAAGATTTACGAAAGATACGAGATTTTTTAAATGTCGACCATTTTTAAAGCCTTATTACACTGACAGGCTTTACTCTAATTAGTGACAGATTCTTGCTGATTTTATTTTTATTCACTTGTACGTTGTTGCTTTTTTGTTGATCACAAACAAAACAAATCGATAAAAGGACGAGGGCTGCCAGAGGGGGAAAAGTGTCTTAACAATGTTTGGGGCGGGAGCCAAAATTGCCCATAAATCAGTAAGCTTCCTCGCCCGCCCTCCATTAGGCACCTAAGGGTAGAAGCAAACGCATAGCGATCAAACTGAAACAATGCTATCATATGGTTTTCGTTATGCTTATCGCAGCTTAAAAAAAAATTTAGTTTTTGTTGGTTAACTTTTCTATAACATTGCTCCCCCAAAAATTAACGGCTTCAAACAGAAGAGCGAACGGAAAGCTTTGTGAACAACTTTTGATCGTTTTTATTTATTTGTCCATGTCAACGTCATTGTTCCAATACACTGAAATGCGCTAGCCAAAAAATAAGAAGTGAAAAGCAAATAGTATAACATTATTATAATTTTGCCATACTTTATTCAGAAGGATTCTAGCGCCTTTATTGTTTTAGAAATTATTAATTGGTTCTTACATGCCCAACTTGCCACTGTGCCTAGGTTAAAAAGGGTGCGACTTAAGTGAGCGCAAGATGGGCGTTTATGTCTCATTTTTATTTTTCCTTCTTTGTTTATGTGATTTTTCTTTCACTTTTTATCGTAAGCAGTTGATCTGGGTAAACCCCATTCCATAAACTGTTTCGCAACAAACGCTTTACCTTTTTCTCGATTTTTTTGGAAAAAAATTTCCATAATTTTTTCGGGGTCCTTTTCTTTCACCATTTTATATTCAATATTTAAATAATATTTTTAACTTAATTAAATTAAATTTAAATAGATTATAAAATCCTCTTTCAAAAAAGTATAAAAGTTTTTTGCGTGCATGAAATAAATTACATAATAAATGCAATTAAAATTAGTCCGAAATTTTATTTATAGGGTGTTATATATATGAATAATTATAAAACTTATACTACGCATGTTCTCGTGATTGTTGGTATTGTGGTTTATTCTCCTCCAGCTAATTGCCATACGGAGACCACTATACCATGGCACGCAGAGACGTGTTCAGCCCCTAGTAGGGGAGCGTCATTACCGCTCTACGGCCAAGAGTAAAGTGAGTTTTGGAAGAACGAAGATATGTTAGAGCAAAAGATAGAAGAAATCGCGGTAGAAAGATAGCATAGAGAAAGCGGACAGGATTGCACATGATGTTAGATTGTGCAATGGCTGGAAATCATGCTGAAATTAGGTTAACCTAATGACAGCAATAGGATAAACACAGGGACTAAAAAGTTTCAGTATGTGTTTTTTTCCGTTGTTGTCCGATTTTGTTCCGATGTTCTCGTGATTGTTTTTACCTTTCCCGTTCCCGTGGAAAAACGGATGAGTGGAAGCTCACCTTTAACGTAAATACAAGAATTTTCCATTACGTCAATTGGTTTAGTTTAATTGGTTTTTAATCGATAGTTATTGTTAATGTTAATGTTAATGCAGATTAACTGTCAATGTGTTTTATACGACTTTTAATAATAACTTTTGAAGATTGTATTTTAGTATAAATTATCAATATAAATAGACTCGTAGCTTTAAACCTATTGAGGTAAATACAAGAATGATCCATGACGTTTTTTTAATTTTTAATAATAGTGGTTTTAGGTAATTGGTTTTTAATCAATAGTTATTGATGTGTTTATACGGTTAATATTTAATTGTCGATTATACGACTTATAATAATAACTTTTGAGGGTTCTAATTTAATATAAGTTATTAATAAAATTTGTAACGAGGTAGGCTCTCATAAAGAAACATAAATAGAAGTTTTAATAAACCATCTCGAATAGCAACCTTTAGATCATAGACGGATGAAGACATAAAAACAGCACTCACTGATGTTCAGAGATAATTACACACAATATCGTATATAAAATAAATATATATATATATATTTTTTTAATTTATTTTTTCATTTTTATTCTTTTTTTTTTCTCAGAACAAAACTGGAGGCTGCAAAGCATTATGGTATACCAAGAACCACCTTAAGAGACAAATTTGGTGAAAAAGCTCCTATCGCCAAAAAGATGGGGCTGGAAACTTTTCTAACTTAGGCTGAGGAAAACGTTCTCGTGAACTATATTATAAGCGCTCAACGAAGAGCACATCCAGTCTGCAAAGACACTATTCTATCTTTTGTCTCCAGTCTTTTAATAGACAAGAGGCTACTCGGACAAATATTAGGGACAGACCAAACAAATTTGGCAGTGCTGTCACTTTAAAACTAGGCGATCGGTAGTTAGTAAACATAATAATTACTATATATTTATATAACATATAATAAGTTGCTATAATGGTATTTTTTTAAATAGTATTTTAAGTTTAGCCTTTAGTGACAGGTTTAATAGTATTGGCTATAGTATCTTAATTGATACAATAACTAAATAAACTATTATTATAAAAAGTATACAAATACAAATTGATAGTTATAGACCTAAAGTATAATTTTTATTACATAATTTTAAAAGTAGGTTTATTACATAATTTTAAAAGTAGGTTTATAACATAATTTTAAAAGTAGTTTAAAAGAATATTAACTTTATCTTTTTTTTATTTTGAAGGTATAAGCTTTTCATGGCAAGGCATTCCAACATAGTCTTACAGACGACTGAGTCTTTAGGTTCGAATCGGCAAAACATGCATCAAACAGTGGTTTTCTGATACTCACAGCTATCTGTAGGAATTTTATTCCTGGACATTCTCCATGAGCCTGACCGGAACTTTAACATCGATGAGTCAGGCTTCGTAATTTCTCTAATAAGACCCAAAGTCTTGTCTGAAAAAGATTCAAAAAACGTCCCTTACCACCACCGAGGAAAAAATTACTGCTTTTTTTTTTAACATTTATTTTGCAGTTTAACTATAAATAATCAGCACATATATACAAGAAAGAAAATATATGTCCGTAGCACAAAGAAGACCGTAAAATCTTGTCAACAAGCACCGTTTTGTATATACAATAAAAAGTATAAACTTTTCTTTTTTACAATGAACTTTATAAAATAAAGAGTTAAACAGACAGGGGCTAAAAGAAGATGAAAATGACAATACGTCATCGTAATCTTTTCATAGAGCCCTTTTATTCATTTTCAATAGAATATAGATATTAAATTAAAAATTCAAATGGGCATAAATCTGCTGCGCTAATCAGTAAAGTACTAAAATAATTAAAATTACTTGGTGATCCCTTTAAGCACAAAGATTCTCAAATTTAAAAATTTTTTTTTTTATTAGAAACTTAAATGAACCTAATGACTTTGCCATACATTTGAATCCTTTTTGATAACTGTTCCATATATTTGGTCCTCGATATGCAATGCTATATTCTCCATATTTATTAAAGTTTCGAGGAAGTTTATATGAGTTACTTATATTTGCTCTTAGATAACAGTTTTCATTTATGTTTATTTCAAACTTGTTATTAAAGTTTGCAGGAGAGAGATTATTATTGAATCGATACATAAAAATTAAATGCTGATAGATATTTATTTCATAAACATCCATCATTTTCATATCTTTCATTATAGGTTTGGCGTGTTGCGGCTTATTTTTAGAGTAAATGATTATGCTAGCATGTTTTTGTAGACTATAAACTTTTTAAAGTTTTGATGATCGCGTACTTGCCCATGTTATGTTTGCATAGCTGATGAAGCAATGAATTTGTCCAAAATATATTAGTTTGAGACTTCGTTTCTTGATATATGAGCGAACTCGATACATCATACCAATTATATTAGTGATTTTAGATTTAATATATCTTATTTGAGGAAACCAGGATAAATTCTCATCAACATGATAATTTAGGAAAGAAAAATGTAAATAGTATTACAATCTTAGCTAATGAATTATTGCTGATTCTGTAACGCTTTTATTACTTATAAATTTCACAACTTTACATAATATTGCGAAATGCTTCCCCATCATTTGTTTTTGGGTCATAAAAATGCCTACCCAGCCGGCATTTGGTCCTAAAAAGACGTCATATGAACGTTCAAAAAAAGACGTTCTGAACGTCTTTTGAACGTTCAAAAGACGTCTTTTTAACACCAATTGGCATGATAACATTCCTTCGCATTTTTTTTTTCACTTTTTTTTACAGCTAATGTTAGTGCAGATAAATCATTGCCACCACCGCTAATAATATATTAGTTAATGTATATAATATGGTAATAAATATTTTAATGTGCGTATTCCAATGAGCGTTTTTGCATCTTTACCTCCTATTCTGGCAGCCATTGGAAGATCTGAAACCGGTTATATTAACCGCAAGATGTTAAACGAGTACCTTTACAACTTTTTTGACCAATATTAAAAGTGTTGCAAATAGTACTCGTTTAACATCTTGTGGTTAATATAACCCCTTTTTTTAAATTTTGACCAAATTTTAAAAAACTAGTAACAGTGTGGTCAGATAAACATTAATCCCGCGTTCAATTTCATTTTGTCAAGAAGCTAGCTGATCTCAACATCATGTTAATCCTGATTCCCCCTGACTGCATCTACATCATGCAGCCTCTTGATGTAGAGTTATTTGGATCTATGAAGGCAGCATGGCTAAGCAAGCAGTGGAAGTGGGTTATTAATCTTTTTGTCCAAATGTACTCAAAATTAATGACTGTTGTGAAAATTAAAAGTGCTTTCAAGAAATGCGGATTACAGCTATTTAATACTGATGCTATTGATTACACAAAGTTAACCTTACAAGACGAGCTTCTTTTTAAGGGTGTTAATCAAGGTGGCTTTGTTGAACCTTTAAATCAAGTAGAACCAATATTATTTTGAATGAAAGTAATTAGAGTAAGCCTAGTGAGAAACTCTCATTAAATAGGTTTCACTGAAGCATAGACAATTAGTTATGCGTAAACCTCTAAGCAATATATACATTTTGTAAGTACAATATAGGATTGGGAAAAATTATATACTAAATATAAACTTTAAACAACTTTTTACAGTTATATATATTTTAATTTATTCGTGTAACATTTTGTAACATCTATAGCCTCTGCTAAAAGTATTATTTAAAATATTTATACAAAACTTTAAAAAGCTGCGATACTTTGTATTTGATTGTCTCAGATTTATCGTGCTTTAAAAAAAAAAATGAAGAAACTGGTTTAATTTTGTGTTTGAAAGAAACAGGCGATTGGAGACACAAACCAGCGCGTCCACAAATCCAAGTTCTCCAAAGAACCAACCCTCTACTAGTGAAATCGTTTGCCATTATTCTTCTTCTGATAATTCAACAACAAAAATTGTCTCTTTTGTCTGTGTTAGCTTTTAAACAAGAGAGGTCCAGTATGAATTCTGTCATGATCAACAAGGTTAATCATGACAGAACTTATACTGGACCTTTTTTTGGTGGTTTTTTGGTTTTTTTGGTGGTTTTCTTTGCCCAAAAAGCTGTAGGTTAGTCATGGGTATTTTTTAATTTTATTTTACTTTTGATATTATATTATTTTACTTTTGATATTATATTATTTTACTTTTGATATTATATTATTTTACTTTTGATATTATATTATTTTACTTTTGATATTATATTATTTTACTTTTGATATTATATTATTTTACTTTTGATATTATATTATTTTACTTTTGATATTATATTATTTTACTTTTGATATTATATTATTTTAAACTTAGTGATATGAATGGTCATAAAAATATGTTTTCTTTATTGTATTAAAAAAATGTATTAAACAAATTCATCTTTTTTATTAATTGAAAAATTGATAAAAAAGAAAATTGTGTGAATATAAGTGGCGTTTGGGGCAGGACGGCAAATATTTTGGGACTATTTTGTTCCAAGACTTTAATCAATTTTAACAAAGTATCTTTATTTGACATAAGTAAAAACATATAAATGTTTCGAGTTTGCTCTATGTCTGGAAGTTAGCTATCTCAAACACTAAAAAATGCAGAATACGCCACTGGTTTAGACACTATTATATACTACATCATAACAAAGTTGTTTAGATATTATTATATTCTGAAAAACAAGTCTCTTTTTAAGGTAAAGCTTAAAGCTTTGAAGCGCACTTTTAGTACAATGTGGTTTCCGTTCAAGTGGCGTTTCGTAGTTAATATGTTTGTGTGATTCAAGTACTTACTTTTTGTATTACACAACTTTTAGTCGTGTTATACATGACTTTTAGTATTACACTTACTTTTAGTCTTACACGACTACTCCCTAGATTATGCGGCGTAATTTATTAATAACCCCAAATCAATCATTGCGTGACGATTCAAAAAAAATTATACATTATTATTTTAACTTAGATTAATCGATTAAAATATATTTTGAGTAAAACACCGCGTCATTCGATTGTTTTTCGACGATATATATTTTACATAAAAATATTTTTCAACTACAATGTTTTCTCACGATATTCAGAGAGTAAACGAAGGAAACTTATCTGTTGAAAAGTGTTAAAAAACCTAGTAAATAGATTTTTTATTTCTTATCTAAATTATGTTAAATCTTAGCATAAGTAGATTCGCCCAGTTAAGAGTTCACTCCACCTTACCTTTACTATATTGCACTATCTATTACTCAAGTTTTTCAAAAAGTAAAAAAAAACACAATTTCATTCTAACTTTGCGAGTTGTTATTCCAAAAGTTTATTCACAGCATATTGAATTAAAAGCAGTTTAACAAAGTAAGTCAATAAATGAGATAAACTTAATAAGAGAATCGCTATATTAAAAAATTGATTGGTATATGTACTTTGGTTAAACATAGAGTTAATGATAAAACGGCCAAATTACACTGCCTATCATAAAAATCAAGGTGGTGGCATTGTGTTGATGAGTTTGTTTTATGAAACCTTAAAACAATTAGCTCAATAAAGTTTATCACCAAAAAAACGTTTTAGTTTTTATTGCAGTGGTTGCACTTTTCCATTTTTTTTATATATATTTTGGTATTGCCATGCAAATAACAAAAAGGTTGACTAACTACATATAACATAATCTTATTTTATTTAAAATGTTATACACAAATCAAATCTACATCATTTATCAATTAAAACATGCGCGTTATTTAGTCAGAATGTTTTTCAAAAGTTATCAATAAAAAATTTTTTTAGCTTATCTGATTTAAGGCAAATCCGCATTAAAGATTATCGACTATCGACGTTTATCGGTAATATCGACGTTTGGCGGCAAATTATAACATCGACGTTTGGCGGCAAATTATCGACGTTTGATGGCGATTTAAAAGGTTCCAAAAAATTTCGTGTAAAATTAAATTTTTAAAAAGTACTAATACGTTCCTGTTTGTACAGTTAGGTACCAGTATATTATTATGTAAAATGTACTTGTACAATGTACAATTAATTTTAATAGCATACTTGAATTTATGCTTGACTGATTTTTCAAATTAATACACAAACAAATCGGTGACTGTCTTAGTAACTTAGTTCTAAAAACAGGCTAAACGTTACGTTTTGCTTTTTGGTAACCAATTAGTTACCAAAAACATTCTGTAATTCTGTCATCCAGAATTACAGAATGTTTTTGTCATCCAGAATTACAGAATATTTTTGGTAACTAATTGATTACCAAAAAGCAACCCTCAATTAAGTATATTTTTTGGATGGTCAACCCTTTATTTAGTGGTCTAATGACACCACTAAATAAAGGGTTGACCATCCAAAAAATATACTTAATTGCTCTTATAGAGAACTGCCATATTCTAATCTAAATATATACCCTATATACATACATACATACATATATATATATATATATATATATATATATATATATATATATATATATATATATATATATATATATACATATGTATATACTTTTTTAAATATTTTTCTTCAAAAACTGATTTGAACATACACAAATAACTTGAATAACAAATACTCCTGCAATACACTTGAACACTGCAATGTTTAGAATGATTTATTTGGATTATTCCGAGCTTTTCGTTAAAACATTTTTATTTTAATCATTGTGGTTTTTCTGCTGAGAAAACCTTGAAATGCAGAATGAGTTGTGTTCTACCATCTAAAAGAAAGTGGTGTGTACATGTGTTTAATGAGTTCTGGTGTGGTGTGTACACTACCTAAGGTGAAGTTGAAACTACTTGGGTAGATCCTAATTAAAGTTGTACCTTCATTGAAAATACTGTTTTTTTCATTTTAGTCATCATATAGAATGTTTATAAATAAACGTGCAAAAAGTTAAAGCAGGGTGCTACTAGTTGAATGCAAATCAAGGTGCCACTAAAGAATAGTGTTTTATATTTTTTTAATTTAGATTAAGTTAAACATTTGGATTAAGCTAACAATAATTTGGTTAAGTTAAACATATATTTAAACACTGTAAAAACTGTAAAAAATTTAGATGCTTGGATAAAAAGATTCAGCTAATAAATCTTTAAAGTTTTATTAAAATATTACCTCATCAATAACAAAAACAAAAAAGTTCGACTAAAAATAAAAAACAAAATGTGACGCCAGTGTGATGAATAAAGTGACGTTGTTATGCATGTTTTTGTTAAAAATAACAGACCATTTATACTACTTATAAGTCATATATATTTTAAGTCATATATACATATATACTTATAAGTCATACTTATAAGTCATATATAAGTAGGTACTAGCACTCTATAAAGTAGTATATTAAAATCAATAGTTTGTTTATTTAATTTAAAAAAAAGTGTATAAATTCTTTTAACAAAACATGTTATTTTTATTTAATATTCAACAATATTGAAATCATTTGAAACTTTTTATCAAATAATCTCAAACTTCCTGTACTGACAATTGAAAACAGAGAGAAAAATTTTTTTTTGAAAAACGAAATTTAGAAATTTGTACTTTAATAAAAAAAGTTCAAAAATTTTAAAATTAATTCGACTGACTAAACAAGCAAAACTTTATAATGTTTGGATTTTTTTTTTAAACTAATTTGAATCGTTTTTTTTTTAATTTAATCATTCAATTCATAATTTTAAGAGTTATTTGTTAAAAAGAACCTAAAGAAAAATAAAAACGTTCTGCGACCTTCAACACTTTAAAGATTCAGAGACAGGTTGCGTCACAGCTATCTTCCTTTCAAAATTTCCGCAAGAGACTATGGTTAACGAAAGAGCTACAATAAAGAATAGTTAAAACAGAATAAGCAAAGTAGAAAATTTCTTCTTGTCAACATTGAATAGTTCATTTGCAACCGCGGCGTCAGAACAATCATTTTGACGGAACGTTAAATTGTAAACAAGTTTTAGCTCCAATAACAAATAGATCCACATGAAACTTTTTCATCATATTCATTTAAACATTTTTTTCATAAACCAATCTCTCCCAAACAAAAAAATAATAGAAAGATTGAAAAACTTTGGCAGATCAATATAAATTATGTTTACAATTCAAAACTTGATAACGATAAATATACTTTTGAATACCAATTCAATGTACCTTTAGGTATACAATGTTACTTTAGGTATACTTTTGGATATTTTTTATTTCTGTGTATGTTATCTATGTTTAAAAATCTAAAATAAAAAAAGTACTATGTTTAGATTTTTCCTTATCTTTTACCCCTTAATCTTATTATTTACCTTTTTTCCATTTGATAATCTTTAAAAATCCACTTTATCGAAATGAATAATAAAAATGAGTAATTAAACAAACAAACGCTTGAGATTACCAATTAAACAATGTCGTGTAAACATTGTGTGAATCATTCCATTCAAAATAAATATTTTGAATTTAAAAATATAAACAGTTTATAAGCATTATTATAAATAAGGGAAAAAAGACAATTTATCAAAACAAAATCAAAAATTTATAAAAGGAAAATAATTTCTACACGAAGAATGTGGATTGACCTGTTGTTAATTTACCTATTGGTTGAACTAACGGAAGGTATTTTAGTTTTTAAAATTGGGTTTTGTGTTAGGATGTAGTTTTCTAAATATTTGAAAGGAACAGCTACGTAAAAAAACGAGTTTTGATAATTGAATTGAATTTGTCACTGTGACCTTAACATTCTGCAATTGGTTTATAATCCACGTAAAACACAAGTAATGAATGGGTTAATAATCAAATAATTTTATATTCTATTGAATAATAATCAATGACAACGTTTAGCATTTAGTTTAACCAAAATAAATATTGCAAAACATCTTAAAGTTTTACTTAGTTATTTATGTTAGAAAGAGAATTTTTAATTCTTCACCTTTTCCAACATAACTTTGTCAAATGTTGGAAAGAGTGAAGAAACAAAAAAACAAATATTTACTTACATAAATGTTAAATAGTAGAGGGAGATAAATAAATCCTTTTTTACCTGTTTTAAAACAGTAAATTAGTAGTAGGTGCGCAGTTAGACACAGCTCACATGTACAGAGAATATTAGAGGAATTCTAACTAACTCTCTAACTAAAGCGTCTCTAAAAAATTTTCTAAGTATACCAAACCATTACTTTCAACAGAGCAGTTATAGTTAAAGAAACTATCTGTATATTTAAAAAAGCTATTTGTAAATATACTATAAAGGGACATCTTATACCAAATATCAAATCTAACCTTTAACAATCTTAACTTATTTTAAGCTAGAATAAATTAAAACCTCATGCATTATTTGTAAAATGTATTTGGGTGTATAGCATGGTGTATTCAGGCGTACAACCATTTACTTGAAGTTCTGTTAAGATAATGGGTATAAATATATTTTTATATTAATTTTGATGTAGAAAAGCGCGTTTAACTAAAAATAAACTTGCAGATTAGTTTGGATTTCTGAACCTGAATTAGCAAATGTCAAAACAGTAGAAGGCGCAAGGTCAGTGTTAGGTTTATAGTTAGACTTGTTGTTAAGATCAGGTTACTATGTTGGTATTCAAAGTATGCAAGACAAAAAGAAAATACTTTTTTTAAAGATGATAAAAAATAAATTGTTTAAAATTCTTTATTTGTATGGGCAATAACCTTTTGGAAAACTCTTTAATACGTTCACATTTTCTCTATTTTATTGTAGTTATAAAGCTCGTTTATAACTATTAAATTTTGCTTGCAACATTTTGCACTTTGTTCAGTCTGGTCTGTTAATTTTAACTAACTAACCAGACTGAACAAAAGTAAGTAAACATTTAATTTTTTTGACAAAAAAAATAATAATATAAACAATTCAGTTTTAAAAATAATAATTGTTAAATAAATACAATTGAATAAGTGGTAAATAAATATAAAATAAATATAAAATAAATATAAAATAAATATAAAATAAATGGGCGTTTTAAAAACAAAAGATAAAAAGCAAATGATTTAAAGACACTCACAAATGGTCGTGATAAGACTTTATCATCTCCGATTTGATGTGCGATGTTAAAAAAAAGTGTGAAAACTGTAATAATATACCATCTCCACTATAAAAATAGCATAGCCACTATAAAAATGAAAACATCTACCATATAATCACAAAAGGGTCTCCACTAAATAATGCATGAAACAAAAACTCAGTATTTAATGAACAAATATTTCTTGGTGTGATCAAAATTTAAAATATTCAGCACAAACATTTAATCACACATTGTTGTGTGTTTTTTAAAGCAATTAATTGGAACCAGTTCATAGATTGGTGCCATGTACTTTACTTCTGTTCAAATTTAATCATTTATGAAAATGTTTCTTCTAACTCGTCACTTCTAATATCACGTGCTAGAGTTCTTTATTCACTTCGTTTGTTATCATTATTCGTGTTACTCCGCGTTTATCAGAGAGAGTAGAGAGAGTGCAATAATTTTTGAAAACCACAAAAATTTCAAATGTTAGTTTCTCTTTACAATTCGAAATAGTCGTGGGCAAATTTTGTTGTACTAAACTATCAACTTCTTAAAACAACTTAAAATAACTTAAAAGCAAATTATCTGTTAAAAGATACTGCATCAAACATGTCAGAAAAAAACGTTCAACAAAACCTTTTTGTCTTAATTCCACGTTTGGGTTAAATCCTTAAATATATTTTAAATTTTTCTCACGTAAAAACAGATTGTATTTAGCTATAAACTCAATTATTCTTAAATATTACGATTGTTGAAAAATCGTTTAAACATCAACGCTGAATGTCTCCTAATTTCTTTAATAATTTATCATTTAGCTCACAGAAAACAGCAACTTTTTAAAAAGTTCTATTAATCGAAAGAGTATTTTTGTGTTTGAATTGCTTCTCAATTAACGATCACGGTCAGTAAATATAAGACGTGTTTAAGACGTTTTAATAACGTAATAATACGCCTAATGAAGTAGTTTTACACTTATCATGATTAAAGTGATATCTCTTAAATCTTAATAATTAATCTTTTAGCTCACTGAGAGCCGTAAATTTTTAAAAAGCTTTTTCAATCGAGAGAATAAATACTACCATAAGTCAAATAATACCTTTAAATATGCCCAGTAAACATAAAACGTCTTAAACAAGTTTTATGTTTTCTGACTGAGGTAATTTTCTTCAATCAATGATTGATTGTTGATATTAACAACTAATCGTAGACGTACGAAATTTTAGTTGGCATTGATATAAAAATTACTTTATTGACATATTTTCTGTCTACAGACGCGAGGCGATAAGGAGTCAAAATTTTTTATTAGAAATTAAAATTAATTTACAAGGCATTTACAAGAAAAAAAATTTACGGAATTATGTAGAGCAAATATTAGCGCGTACTTTTTTAATTCCCTTTAAATCACAAATCCAAATGTAATTTGTTATGATATCAACTTAAATTGTAATTTATATTGATGTCATAATAAATCATGATAGAAGTAAGCAAATACATGTTTTTTCAATAAAGACATTTTCGAATTTTAACTTAGAAAACAATTTATTAAAATAAATATTATTAATTTATTGTATCTAAAAATTTTAAAAACTGTTTAAATGTTGTTAATTATTTAAAACAATAACTCTAAAAGACTTCTTTGATCAATTCACACTAAAGTACTGTTTACAATACAGTATAAAATATTACAGTACTATTTTGTGATGAAATAAATGCAGCAGTATTAAACTATTTCGAAGCAGACCTTGTAAAGAAAGAAAATAGCAGTCAAACAACAACAAATATATATATATATATATATATATATATATATATATATATATATATATATATATATATATATATTTATATATATATATATATATATATATATATATTTATATATATATATATATATATATATATAAATATATATATATATATATATATATATATATATATGGATATATATATATATATGGATATATATATATATGGATATATGTACATACATCCATACATTCATACATACATACATACATACATACATACATACATACATACATACATACATACATACATACATACATACATACATACATACATACATACATACATACATATATACACACATACATACATAATAAATGTTAAAACTGTTAACAGCTATAGTTAAAATAGTAAGGTTGGTAGTAGTAACTAAAGTGTTGTAATATTGAGTTAAGACAAAAATATTGAATAAAGTATAATAATAGGAAATAGAAAAAAAAATTGTTTTAATAATATATTTAATATAAATAGATAATAATGATAGTTAATAAGTAGATCATTTTGTTTTATTTTATTTAAAAAAGAGGATCTTAAATTTGAATTTTAAGTTTTAATAGAATCAGGGAGATTGTTTCATTCAATAGTGAATAAATATTTGTAGTATCTTTTTGTTTAAATGTGTTCAACAAATGTATTTTAGCATAATAAGAATCTAAGGTGGTAGCAGTGTTCGCTACTGCAGTAGCAAACACTTCTATTTAAACTACCCTAATCAGTACTGATTTGTATGAAAAAGGCAATGGAAACAATTGCTTTCATTGCCTTCTTCTTACAAATCAGAAAGTCTGTCATGCAAGTAATCCCATACAAAAGCACAAAGTTCAATGCTGTTATGTAGTTTAAAATCTATAATGATTCATGCAACAAAGAAACAAGTGAGAACCAAATATGGAATCATAAATGCTAGTCACTGGTTTCAAGTTGATATGTTGGCCAAATAGCCTTTCTTAAGTCAAATAGCCTATACATATCAATGATCAATTTAATTTCGTATGATTTATATTCAGCATAATTCCAAGATATCTTACAGATTTTGTTGGAGTTGATGCTTCTCCATTGTTAGGCAAAATTTAATTGCTTGATAATTTTTCGATATATGTTTTTAAAGGCTAGTATTTGGATTTTGTTAACATTAAGTGAGTTTTTATTAGCTCTTATCCAGTTTAGAAAAGATGGTATGGCCTCTTTGGTTTTATTTGGAACTTTGTCAACATAGTTTTGGTTATAAGCAAATTAGTTTTATCAACAAAATTGTAAGTAGATGAGTTATTAAAACTATTTAATTAAACTAATAAAGTTAAAGTTACAATTTAGAGTCTATGGTTCAAATAAGATTCAAACCAGTTTAGGATCTCAATCAACTCTTTAATATGATAATTTGGTCAGAAGGATAGCACAATTAAAAACAAAGTTAAAATTTTTAAATACAGCTACAGTAAAAATTATCCAAAAAACATTTGTTTGTAAAACAACCAACAACAAAAAAAGTTTTTTTTTTTTTCAGTTAGTATATAAGTGTGTGTAAGGGTGGGCACTGGCGGAAACAGTGTAGAGAGTTCTGGGTCATTGTAAGTAAGGTGCCAGTTGTGTAGAATAATGTTATTGATTTGTTTTCATTGTAAGGTATGACTATGGGGAAGACATGGTTGTCATTAGGTTATTTGCTTTTATAGAATAGGCCTTTCTGTGTGTGTTGTAGGAATTTAGTGATGTTTTTGTTGATGATGTCAAGATAGTTCCCCTTAAGGACAAAAAACATTAAATAAATAACAGTCTCATTAAATTGAAACAGAAATGATAATTTCTGAAAGAATTTTTTTTAAAGTTTTATTTTGTGTCAAAAGTATAGCTTTTGTAACTAGAAATGACATTTCAAAATTCTAGTTTATGCTGAATCTTCTCAAATATCTTGATTCTTTGAGTAGCATGAGCCTCTCTCCCATTAACATGAAGTTGCATTTCTGTTTTCTTAAAATACTATCAACATCAATGCTTAAAAGAGCTATCATCTCTAGTTCCATCAACCAAAATTCATTTTGGCTTGACTCATAATTCAGCAAAGTTGCATCATCTTGCTACATCTGTCCCTGCATGCTCTAAAAACTTTTATATTTCTAGTTTTTTTCCTTGCACTTCAACCCTTTGAAACTCTCTCCCATCTTCATGTTTTCCTGACTCATACAACCTTTGACTTTTCAAGTTTTCTCTTAACCCTTATTTTGCTCTTTAACTCTATTCATTGTTTTCTAACTTAATATTGGTTGCTTACAGTCTTGTTAGGAGTGAATTAGATTTTTGAAAATGTGATAATAATAATTTTTAAAATGTTTTTGTGTTGCTAATAGAAGTGCTAATAGAAAAAGTTCAAGTTGTAAACTATAAATTTATGTCAAAAAAGTTGTAAAAAAAATTTATGTAAGTTGTAAAAAAAAAGTCATTGTTTGCAACTTTAATTTTTATATTAATATAAGATATTTAAATGTTTGTGATTTTTTATTTAAATATAAAGTGGTATTAAAAAAAAAGTAAAATAAAAATCTTTCCAAATAACGAATAGTTCATTAAAATTACATAATTATTGAAAAACTTGACCTAAAAAAAACAGATTTTATATTTTTTATAAAATATCAAACTAAACACATATATTAATGTATACAATATTGCTTTGCAAAATTTTCTTACAAATTACAATTTAGATTAAAAATTTTAATAGATGACATTTTATAAACAATATATAAAAACTAAAAATCTATTTATTGAAATACAAAAAATATATATTATAAAATATTGTCCTTTAAAAAAAAAAATTTAACTGATAAACGTTAATTGTTATTAAGTTTATTATGAAAAATTTAGTTTTAGTATTTTATAATTCTATTTTCTTATTTACCAAGTTTTATATATTTAGCTACATCTGATGGTGAAAGACGACTAAATACAAAATTAATAAACTTTTTAAAGTCTTCATTATATATTGGTAAATTTTATTTACTTTTTAAATTTTCTTTTAGATATAATATATTTTAATATATAACAAGAAAATTTAAAACCTGTTTATGGTAAAGAGTTGGAATCCTCATTGATTACTGTCAAATAGATTTAATCATGATATCACATTTGATTTTTCTATTGACATTTTTTTTAAATTAAAAACAGTCAATATAGAGTAATAATTTGATAGAAAATTATTAGAGAAAATAGCGCTGGGAAGTCCCTAAAGTTACTCAGATATAGAGTCAAGTATTTGTTATTTTTACCTAAACTCTGGGTTATATAAAATAGCCAGGATTCTGAGTTTAATATTGATAAATTCCAGGACTTATAAACCTCTTTTTTTTCTCTCTGTGTAATGAAAAAGTCTGTAAACATTTGTAAAAATTTGTGTTGTACATGTTAGCCAGTATACTATTTGTAATTTTTTGTTTTGCTTATTGTTATATTTTATTTAGAAAAACGATTTAGAAGAGATTTACTATCACAAGTCAATGGAAAAGGTTTTCATTATAAATAATTTGTTATATGTATATATATGTGTATATATGTGTGTATATATATATATATATATATATATATATATATATATATATATATATATATATATATATGCTTTTTTTTTAAGGTAACATTGTATTTGAAGACAATTGTCATCCAAGTATACCTTTAGTAAGCTGTGAAAAAAATTATTGTGATTTTGCATCTTGTCCTAATTTTCCTAATGCTGAGTGCCACTTAAATTTGTGTGGGAAGTGTGAGCCAGTATACTATTTTGAAGGAAATAAAGTGGATTGTTATGATTGTAAGCTAAAAATATTTTTTTATTGTTGATTAATTTAAAATTACTGTAAATTAAAAATCTTTTATACACAAACATATTTACATATATATATAGATAAAATATATTTTCTTTAGTTCAAACAAATTCTCCACCCCATATTAGCCCAAAAACAAACGGTAATTTCTTATTGTATTGCATTTTTTTTTAGTAGTTTTGACAACCTATCTATCATATACTATCTATTTATATTTTTATATTAATTTAGAAATAAAGTTTGATGATAACTGTACATCAGATGTTCCGTTGGTTACTTGTTCCAATAACCCTTGCAAGGCACATAAGTGTAATAGTTATCCAAATGCAGAATGTCATGTTAATTTGTGTGGTACATGTGAAGCAAATTTTTATGTAAATGGTCAGCAAGTACTATGTAGTAAGTGTTAAATAATATTTTAAAAATTTTCTGTGTGCTAGTGATTATATATATATTTAATTTTATATTAAGATTTACTTTTTTTGGTGGCTGATTTTAATTTAATATGCCAGCCACACTGGCATTTGTGTGTGTATATATATATATATATATATATATATATATATATATATATATATATATATATATATATATATATATATATATATATATATATTTATATATATATATATATATATACATACACACACAAATATGTATATACATATACACATATATATATATGTACTTGTATATATATATATACACACAAATAAATATTGATATATATATATATATATATATATATATATATATATATATATATATATATATATATATATATATATATATATATATATATATATATATATATATATATATATATATATATATATATATATATATATATATATACATTTATATTGTTGTTGTATGGTTTAGTGTTAAAAACACTAAACTCTTGATCGTTGTAGAGTGCTCAATATTTAAGAAAATATTTTTTTTTTTCAAAAACAGAGCATTTTATACTTAAATTTTAGAAAAAACAACTTTTAATGGAACTTAAAGTTTCATGCCTATCGGCAATCATCAGCCAAAAAAATATTGGCAATCATCAGTCAAAATTTAAGAATATACATTTATATATATATATATATATATATATATATATATATATATATATATATATATATATATATATATATATATATATATATATATAAATAAATGCAAATGAGTAATATATACATTCTGAGCAAATCCACCCTCTTAAAAAATACTGATTCATTTATGCTTCATTTTTTTTATATAGAAACTTTGTTTCTTATAGACACTACTCAGACAAATGATCAACTATCACAATGTTTTAAAGAACGTCAAAGAATTATTGAAAACAAAAATTTAAACAAATTTGTTGTTGATTGTGATCTAAATGGTGCATATAAACCACTGCAATGTTGGCCTTTTGTGGGTTTATGTTGGTGTGTAAACAAAAATGGAGAAGAAATGTTTGGAACACGAAGTTATTTTCCAAATAAACCTAACTGTGAAATTTTACGTAAGAAATATATTTTATTGATTATAGTTAATTGTTTTAATTTATTAAATCTTCTTATTTAATTTATTAAATTTTTATTTCTAATGCATTCTTGATTTTATTATTATAAAAAAATGTTTGATTCTAGTTGAAGATTGTCGTAGTAAAGAATATGGTTGCTGCCCTGATAATAAAACAGCTGCACAAGGTTTTCATCATCAAGGATGCTCAAGTAATGTTTTTTATTTTAATATCATAATAAATGGTCCTAAACTTTATTATACACTTCCGAATATCATCCGTGACGAAAAGAACACAACTATTTATAAGAAAAAACTAAAATCTTATTTAATGATGAATGGTGAACTATTACACCAGATTGGTGAATGGTGAATTATTCCACCAGAATGATGAATGGTGAACTATTCCACCAGAAAACTCTTGAATGTTAAATTAAAATCTCTTGAACATATTAAAAATTTTACTTATTTAATAATTTGTTGCACAGCTGAGCGAGTGTTTTGCCAACTTTTTCCACTATTCTGGCAAAACACAGTAGCTGTGGGTAAACATTTATTTATCATTGTGAATGATAAATAAGGTTAAGAATACATATGATATAATATTAAATTTGAAGTAGTTATGAAATATTAAATATGATTTATTCATGATATTAAATTAAATATGACATTAAATTAAACATGACTTAATTTTAAAATAATATTAGATATGATTTAATTATGATATTAAATATGACTTTTTGAAGACATTATATTATGTATGATTTATTAATGACTCAATATTAAATATGCCTTAATTATGACATGAAATTAAATATAACCTTAATTATGACATAACATTAAATATGAATTTTATGACAGTATTAAATATGACTTATTATGATAAACTGTAAATTTATTTTGACATAAACTAAAGATCGTTTGAAAAACTGGCAACTATTTATAACACACTGTAAATAAGTTATTATTTAAAACACAATGTGATTTGTTATAAATTTAGAGGAAATTAAAAAAAAATTTGACTATTAATTTAATAATTAAAATGAAAAGTAATAAATTTCCAAAAAGAATTGAACTTCTTTGAAATCAATCTTTTACTAAAGTTCAGAAGTTACCTTAGATCATTTTTTTTTTTTTGGTCATCAATTTTAGATTTTTGTCATTATTGTCAGTTTTTTGTCATCATTGTCAGTTTTTTATTATCATTGTCAGTTTTTTATCATCATTGTCAGTTTTCTGTCATCATTTTCAGTTTTCTGTCATCATTGTTTTTTTATTTAATTTTATTTAAACTCTTTAGCTAAAACATTAGATAGAAAATAGATAAATAATAGATGAAAAAGAAAATAGAAAAAAAAAGGAAAACAATTAACCACAGTAATAGTAACATAGTGAATGATTGAGATAAATCTCTAAAATATAAAAAACTACCGCTTTTTTACTTTTTTTTTCTTGGTACTTTATTTTTTTAACAATATGAAAAGAAAATTCAAGTATTCTATGCATAATTTTTTTTCCTTAGATGTCATTAAAAGTTGTCAAGTGTCGTTGTTTGGCTGTTGTGATGATCAAATTACATTTGCAAAGGGACCAAATCAAAAAGGATGTTCTCGTAAGTGTTTATAATTTCATATATAGATAGGGGAGACCGGGGCTAGTTGCCTCCACTTTTACTCTTTAAGCTCTGTAGCCCTAACGGCAAAATTTTTTGTAAATATTAAAGCGCAGTCTTAAAAAGTATGAATTTAGGTAACATTTTTAACTTACATTTATTATTAAAAAAATTTTCTTCGGGCCCTCGGGCCTCAAAAAAAAAGTTAGCCAACTTACCCCACCTCAGGGTAAGTTGGCGCAAACTATAAAAATGGTTATTAATGTACTATTAACTGCAAAATTTATAGAAATTTTTTTGCTATTTCTTTGTACAACAACTTTAAGCCTAAAATTTAATATTACTTTTCGCTAGTACCAAATATTAGTACATACAACAGCCAAAACAGTAGCCCACTTTTTATCTGTAAAAAAAAAACCTAAAGAAAATTATTTTTCTTTTTGAATGAAATTCAAGTTTGAGCGTTACATCTTATATTAGCATGGGGTCATTTTTTGAGTTTTTATAGTAATAATAATTTATTACAATTATATTTGCAATAAATAAAAAAATTTACTTTACTATTTACTACAAGACCTAGATTGATCTACTTTTTTTGTTGATAATACTAGTGTCCAGGTAATTATCTGAATCAAAGTTATGGTGAGAGAGGTGTTGTTTCATGCAAATATTTTATACTTTCTTTAATCACTGCAGTAGCATCTTTTTAAATAATTTTAAGTTAAAAAAATGTTTTTCATAAATGTATAGGTACTTATATAAATATATACATATATATATATATATATATATATATATATATATATATATATATATATATATATATATATATATATATATATATATATATATATATGTATATATATATATGTATATATATATATATATGTATGTATGTATGTATGTATGTATGTATGTATGTATGTATGTATGTATGTATGTATGTATGTATAATTGTACTTATTTGTAGGTTTGGTTTCAAAATGTGAACACCTCAGGTCTATAGCTCAGCAGATTTTTTCGTTTCAACCTCAATGTGATAAACAGGGTCACTTTAATCCTATCCAATGTTGGGACACTTTGGATCAATGTTGGTGTGTAAATAAAGATGGAATTGAGCTCAAAGGAACAAGGTTAAAAGGAAAACAACCAGATTGTTCTGCAGGTAAATTTATTAGAAAATTTAGTATTTAAAGTGTTTGTAAATGAACAATTTATTTAAAAGAAATCTATAAGTATTTATTTAAAGTATTTTAAATAAATGCAAGTATATATATATATATATATATATATACATATATATATATATATATATATATATATATATATATATATATATATATATATATATATATACATATATATATATATATGTATTTATTTAAAGTATTTTAAATAAATGCAAGTATATATATATATATATATATATATATATATATACATATATATATATATATATATATATATATATATATATATATATATATATATATATATATATATATATATATATATATACATATATATATATATATGTATATATATATATATATATATATATATATATATATATATATATATATATATATATGTATATATATATATATACACACACACACACACATACATATAAGGGAAGTGTGTGCCTAGAGCCTCCTTGTACTTAGGGCCACCCCACTTTTTTTTGAAAACTCTAAGTTTTTAAATTATGCTTCTTAGTCAGGTAATTAGTTATTAAAAATTTTATTTTCTAATTCTATTTTGATTCTCAGAGAGCGTTGCTACGCCAAGTTATAATTTTTTTGTTTGTTTTATGGTCTAAACTAAATTTTTGCTGCTGGTATCTTAGATTGTTTTACTATCGATGCAATGTTCAATAAGTTTCCTCTTGATTGGGATTTGTTAACAGATGACATTTTTCAAAAAAGCTCATTGTTCCTAGGGTCACTATTTTTTAAACCTTACTACATCGTGACCTTTATAATTTAAGTCATTGTATTAATATATATTATTTATTATATTATTACTTGTATATGCTTATTATATTATATTATATACATTATAATAATACATATGTTAACCTATGTTATTGTAAAGTAATTAGTATAGAGATGTGATCATATCATTTTCACCATTTTTCGGCAAGTCTGGGGTGTTGAAAAAATTAGGCCCTAGGCTGACATAAACTTCCATTACACATACATATATGCATAAATATACATATATTAAAACACAGTTCTAATAATTGTTTAAATATTCAATTATTCACTTTCCAACTAATTAAAAAACTTTAAAGAGTTTTAAATTTTACTTATTTTCTAGCTGTTACTAAAATAAAGCTTTTTTTTTATATTTTCTTAGTTGCCTGTGAAGATAAGAGTAATGATTGTCACAGATTTGCAATAGTTCCTGGATTTTGTTTTCGATTAAAGCGTTACATGACAGAATATTGTAGGAAATCATGTGGCTTTTGTAAAGGTGTAAATTATTAATTATGATTTCACCTCTTGCTTTTTTTTAAATATTTGGTTTAGTTATTATATTTTTCTCCTCAAATATTTATCTTTCAATATACTCCATCAATATATAATATATTTTCCTACTATATTATATAATAGTTATATTATATGATATTATTTGATTGATTTATTCATTATATATTAGTTATCTATTTTTTTATTCTCAAATATTTATCTCTTCAAATGCGTATTGCTTTTTTTGTGGACAGTTTACGAAGACAAGGTCAATAAATTTTCAAAAATGTTTTGTGGAAGCAAGATGTTCTATCAAATCTAAAAATTAGACATTCCTTTTTCAATTTCCCCCTATTGCATAGTCCTGAGCTACCTGTTACCACTCCCCTTAGAAAAGATCTGCCATATTGGAGATATAAATTACAGTTACGCAGGTGTAATTGAAGAGATGAACCCATACCGCCTTAACCAGAAAGTTAATCTTATATATAATAAAACCTTGGTTTTACTTACTTTGGTTTCACTAAGTCTAATGTTGAACTTCTCATATCCAGGCTCAAATATTCTTAAAACATTTTATTGGTTCTCACAAGTAACTCACAAGTAATTAAAAATTAATTTTTTCGAAAATGTAAATAGGTTTGGGGAAATTTTGCAATGTGACCCTAAATGCCAAAAAAAAAACATAAAGTTTAAAAATAACATTTAAATAAAAATATAAAAATTTTAAAGATAGTTATCATTTTATAGAAAAAAAAGTTATTTTGGATTTTGCATTTAGGGCCACAAAAGGATCGTCCATAAATTACACAATGCTAAAGGGAAAACTTTTCATCTTTTTTGTTTTGTTTATTAGTTTAACTTTCAGCCATCTTAAGACATAAATGTTTGATGAATAAAAGACATAATCTTAAGACATAAGACTATAAAACGTTAATATGAAAGATTTAATACACATGAACATACACACATACATGTTTGTTTTAAAATTTTACTTTTTTTTTGACTTCAGCTTTTAAATTTTTAGAAGTATCTGTTGTTAAACATGAGCCAGTGAGAAGAGGATGTTCTAGCCCATTTGGTTGTTGTTCTGACTACATATCCCCTGCCAAAGGTCCTGATAGTTATATGTGTCCATGTAAGTTTTAGACAAGTTACTATTTGAATTGATAGTTACAAACTATTTTTGCTTTATACTTTTATTATTTTCAAGCTGTATTTCATGCAAAAGTTTAAAGCATGTTGAAATTGTAAATAATTTTGAATTTATTTAATTAAATTTTATTATATTTATGATTTGTTCATTAGTATATAGCTCAGTGTGTTCCATGCCCAAAGTTGTTGGAGAGTGTTATGGCTATTTTCCTAGATATTTCTATAATCAAGAAACAAACACTTGTGAATTATTTGTTTATGGAGGTTGTCGTGGTAATGGTAATAACTTTGCTGATTTAAATGAATGTGAAGAGAAATGCTTAGAAGGTTTTCATTGCTATTAATTGTTTTATTATTGATAAATTGTTTTCTTTTTTCTTAATAAATTGTTATTGTCTATATATAATAAATTGTTAAAAACAATTTTATTTCTTTTATTTACAATTATTACTATTTTTATAATGACATTGTTATTATTTTTAAAATTAAGTTTTAACCAATATTTTGTTTTTGTTTAGAGCTGACACCAACTAAAGTTTCTACAACACAGCTAGCTGAGGTAAGTTTTTGCAATTGTTATACATTTATCATTTTTTATATTATAGTAATAAAAATAACAATAAGTAATAACAATAATAAATAATAATAATAAAAATGTATTTCTTAATTTTTTTTTCCTAGCTTGGAATTGATATGAATGTAAAAGAAACAAACAAAAGTAATTTTTTTTTTTTACATATAAGTTTATGATTATGTAATACATTCATGTATTTCTATATATATATAAGTTTACAACTATATAATGTGTTCATGTATTACTGCATATAAGTTTATAACATATATTACATAAACAACTGCTATTAGGGTTAGAGTAATTATGGATAATTTTTTAGTGTAGTTTTGCACATTTTTGCATATATTTTCATAAATTGTCTATGTTTGCTTTTTAGAAAATGAACATTATTTTCTCTTTTTTAATGAAAGTTTTGATGGTTCCTAATTTTTAAATGTATACAACTTTTATTTATTAATAAGTGTTTCAACCTTTATAAACAGTTTTTTTTATATTTTCTCTATTCCTTAAGGAAAAATTAAAGTTGTTGTAAATCTTTTTGTTTGCTTCATAAATATTGCAGTATTTCTTAAAATAATTTATTTAAATATAAAAAAAAATGTAAGTCCAAATCTCAAATTCATTAATGAAGTAATTATAATGATAGTTACCACTTTAAAATGTTTTCTATAATATTTGAATGTTTAAATTTAAACAAATTAAAGTATCTATATATTAGTGTGGTCCTTAATTTTCAAAGAATGATTTTTGTATAGGGCACCCTTTTTTTGTTTATAAACATAATAAATTCACAAAGAAACTTAGCTAAATCTGAAACCAATTAGAGGACCCTACCACATATATTAGTTAAGTATCATGCGGGGTTTTGTGGCTGTGGAACCAACATAACAACTAGTGACTTTCACTAGTTGTTATGTTGGTGAACTCTTTCACTACACACCATACTGCCTTTATATTTTATTAATATTTTGATAAATGACAGCTGTTAGCCATTTGTAATCAAACATTAACAGACAATTGCACAATTTAAAAGCAATATTTCATTAATTTGAGTTAGTGCCTAGTATCAACTACTGACTCCCTCAGGGAAAGTTCTTTAACAATGGACCTCATGGATACTGGAATAAAAGTACTTTCTTTGTTTATTTTTGCTTAAATGTTAATATGTCCAATTATACTGATTTAATAATAAGTTATAATAAAACACACAGAATGACAGATCTGCTGTGCGAAATCCATTTTAAATTGTTAATTCCTGTCAATTGCCTTAGTACCATATTAATGTTATTATTGAACTTTTCATTTATGCACAGAATTGTGTATTTTATTTATTGGTGCTATACCTTATCAAGTTCTTGGTAATGTATTGTTGTTTTTCCATATTCTATATTCTATTAACAAACAATTCAATGACTTGAAAAGTCACCAGTTCAGGACATTAATTTAACAAGGCCTCGAACAAAGCAGTCTCTCAGATTGCAATAAAAAAAGTTTTTGGACATTTGTGGTTAGAGGAACTGATTATACTAGCTTTCTTTGACGGATAAGTCTCCAATGACACCAAACATTTGATGGTCAGTGCCTTGCAAACAGCCAGTGCAGAACACCCTTTAAAGAGGATAACTGTTAATCCTATACTGGTGAGCTCCAAGAACTCAGGAAACTTTGTCAACTTTCCTCAACAAAGATGTGAAGCTCTGGTCTGCAGATGCTGGCAATCAGTTGATAGTATGTATGAGAGTTGTAAATAACATTGTATAATGTGGAGTTGCCTTAATAGACGCATATAACAAGCTGCACACAAACGATCAGGAGCAGAAACAGTTCCTTCTCTTAATTGGTAAAGTACCACCAGCGACTTCTTGATCAAGTGGTACCCTAACAATGGACTAACTAGACAGTTTTTCTCACTTTGACAGTCTCAATTCAGAAGGACAATAATAATTACAATATGTAATAGTTTTTTGAATGAGCTTCAATAAAGCGATTCTGTTTTCAGTGACTGATACTATTTGTCCTAATCATTCGTATTGTGCTGGGTAAATAAGCTTTTGGTTCTGTGGTAGGGACCCCTAAAATATTTTTTAAATAAAATTTTCAGTATAATTTCTTTTTTCATAAAAGTTAACCATTTAGGAAGGTGCCCCATTAGAAAAATTAAAAACTTTTTTTTTATGAACAAGAACCACCCTAATATATATACTTTTTAATTATCCTAACCCAATTAAACATTAAATCAATAAAAAAAAACACAATTCATTATCAATATATTGTTAATCTTATTTTGCATACAACATACTTGTTTTAATTTATTTTACTCGTAAGTTACTTGATAATGTTCATTTAATTTTTTTTATTTATTAAAACCATTCTAAACTTTAGTCATTACCTCAGATGACTTTAATGTTCTTGCTGGACCATTGATAGAATGTGCAAATAAATTTGGATGTTGTGAAGATGGCATAACACCAGCATTAGGAAATGATTTTCAAGGGTGTCCAAGTATGTCTTTTTATATAAAGTTTTTTGTAATGATGTGTTCTATTCTTTGTATTTTATTCAGTGTATAGATCTATTAATTATTTGTTATATTTATTTATTTGCTTTATACTTCTTATTTTTATTATAATATCTCAGTAATTTTAATTTTATAAAATATTTTTATTTTTAAAAAATGAATATTTATTATTTTTATTTATTTTGAATTGTTTTTACTACTATATTTATATAAATAATTGTATTTATATAAATTTATAAGTTTATTATATTCAGAACTAAAACTTGTTTACTAATAACGACAATCAAAATATTGATAATACTGAAAATAGTTATGTATTTTTATTTTTATAGGGTATATGTCTTTTTGTGAGATGCCTCCTGCTTCTGGGTCCTGTACTGATAACACTATTAAATACTTTTACAATCCTGAGAAGATGTTATGTGAAGATTTTTTTTATGGAGGGTGTGGTGGAAATGCAAATAATTTTGAAAGTGTTGAATTGTGTATGAATGAATGTAATAATAAAATGATAGAATTAAAAAAACAAAATGTTGCATTAAATACACATCAAATAGCAACTACTATTCAGACTACCAATGACCAAACAGCATTCACAGGTCAAACATTTTTAACAGAAGAAACATCTGATGACTTATCATCAAAAAAATATATACATACAGAATTGACTTTATCAAATCATAATGAAATGACTATAAATAATGATTTATTTTCAACTGTTGACCCAGTAGCTTCATCAGAAGAAATTATTTCTAGCGTTCCATCAAAAAATTATGGTTCAACCAATAAGTTGATTGAGTTATCTGTGTCTTCAACTAATGAAGTTAACTATATAAGAGGTTCTGCAAACATAGTTACAGAATCAAGTTCTTCACTTCCAAATGATTTGACTGCGAATGATGTCTTATCTTCAACTATTGAACCTCTAGCTACTACAGAAGTAGCTACTTTTAGCGTTTTGCCAAAAGGTTATGATTCAACTAATGGGGTGATTGAGTTATCTATGTATTCAACTGATGAGGTTAACTCTATAAAAGATTCAACAGAAAAAGTTACAGAATCACGTTCTTCACTGCCAAATGATTTGACTGCAGATGATGTCTTGTCTTCAACTAATGAACCAATTGCTACTACAGAAAAGGTTGCTTTTAGTGTTTCGTCAAAAGGTTATGATTCAACAGATAAGGTGACTGAGTTATCTTTAACCGATAAAGTTAACTCTATAAAAAATTCTACAGAAATAGTTACAGAATCAAGTTCTTTACTGCCAAATGACTTGACTGCAAATGATGTCTTATCTTCAACTATTGAACCAATAGCTACTACAGAAAAGGTTGCTTTTAGTGTTTCTTCAAAACGTTATGATTCAACAGATAAGGTGATGGAGTTATCTATGTCTTCAACTGATGAGGTTAACTCTATAAAAGATTCAACAGAAATAGTTACAGAATCAAGTTCTTCACTGCCAAATCATTTGACTGCAAATGATGTCTTGTCTTCAACTATTGAACCAATAGCTACTACAGAAAAGATTGCTTTTAGTGTTTCGTCAAAAGGTTATGGCTCAACAGATAAGATGATTGGGTTGGCTTTAACTGATGAGGTTAACTCTATAAAAGAATCTACAGAAATAGTTACAGAATTAAGTTCTTTGCTGCCAAATGATTTGACTGTGAATGATGTCTTATCTTCAACTATTGAACCAATGGCTACTACAAAAGAGGTTGTTTTCAGTGTTTCATCAAAAGGTTACGATTTAACTATTGGGGAGATTGAGTTATCTATGTCTTCAACTGATGAGGTTAACTCAATAAAAGACTCTGCAGACATAATTACAGAATCACGCTCTTCACTGCCAAATGATTTGACTACGAATGATGTCTTATCTTCAACTATTGAACCAATGGCTACTACAAAAGAGGTTGCTTTTAGTGTTTCATCAAAAGAATACATTTCAACAGATATGGTGACTGAGTTATCTTTAACTGATAAAGTTAACTCTTTAAAAGATTCTACAGAAATTGTTACAGAATCAAGTTCTTTACTGCCAAAAGATTTGACTGCAAATGATGTCTTATCTTCAACTATTGAACCAATAGCTACTACAGAAAAGGTTGCTTTTAGCGTTTCATCAAATGGTTATGATCCAATAGATAAGGTGATGGAGTTATCTATGTCTTCAACTGATGAGGTTAACTCTATAAAAGATTCAACAGAAATAGTTACAGAATCAAGTTCTTTACTGCGAAATGATTTGACACCAAATGATATTTTGTCTTCAACTATTGAACCAATATCTACTACAGAAGAGGTTGCTGTCAGTGTTTCGTCAAAAGGTTATGATTCAACTAATGGGGTGATTGAGTTGTCTATGTCATCAACTGATGAGGTTAACTCAATAAAAGATTCTGCAAACATAGTTACTGAATCAAGTTCTTCACTGCCAAATGATTTGACTACAATTGATGTTTTATCTTCAACTATTGATCCACTAGCTACTACAGAAGAGATTGCTTTTAGTGTTTCTTCAACAGGTTATGATTCAACAGATAAGGTGATTGAGTTATCTTTAACTGATGAGGTTAAATCAATAAAAGATTCTGCAGACATAGTTACAGAATTAGGTTCTTCACTGCCAAATGATTTGACAGAAATTGTCACAGAATCAAGTTCTTTACTGCCAAAAGATTTGACTGCAAATGATGTCTTATCTTCAACTATTGAACCTATAGCTACTACAGAACATGTTGCTTTTAGTGTTTTGTCAAAAGGTTATAATTCAACAAATAAGGTGATGAAGTTATCTATGTCTTCAACTGATGAGGTTAACACTATAAAAGATTCAACAGAAATAGTTACAGAATCAAGTTCTTTACTGCGAAGTGATTCGACTGTGAATAATATTTTGTTTTCGACTATTGAACCAATAACTATTACAGAAGAGATTGCTTTAAGTGTTTCTTCAACAGGTTATGATTCAACAGATAAGGTGATTGAGTTATCTTTAACTGATGAGGTTAACTCTATAAAAGAATCCACAGAAATAGTTACAGAATTAAGTTCTTCACTGCCAAATGATTTGACTGCGAATGATGTCTTATCTTCAACTATTAAACCATTGCTTTCTATAAAAGAGGTTGCTTTAAGTGTATCATCAAAAGAATGCGATTCAACAGATAAGGCGAATGAGTTATCTTTAACCGATAAAGTTAACTCTATAAAAGATTCTACAGAAATAGTTACAGAATCAAGTTCTTCACTGCCAAATGATTTGATTGGGAATGATGTCTTATCTTCAACTATTGAACCTCTAGCTACTACAGAAGTAGTTGCTTTTAGCGTTTTGTCAAAAGGTTATGACTCAACTAATGGGGTGATTGAGTTGTCTATGTCTTTAACTGATGAGATTAACTCTATAAAACATTTTGCAGAAATAGTTACAGAGCCAAGTTCTTTACTGCCAAATGATTTGACAGCGAATGATGCCTTATATTCAACTATTGAACCAGTAGCTACTACAGAAGAGATTGCTTTAAGTGTTTCTTCAACAGGTTATGATTCAACAGATAAGGTGATTGAGTTATCTTTAACTGATGAGGTTAAACCAATGAAAGTTTCTACTGACATAGTTACAGAATCAAGTTCTTCACTGCCAAATGATTTGACTGTGAATGATGTCTTATCTTCAACTTTTGAACCAATGGCTACTACAAAAGAGGTTGCTTTTAGCGTTTCATCAATAGAATACGTTTCAACAGATATGGTGACTGAGTTTTCTTTAACTGATAAAGTTAACTCTATAATTGATTCTACAGAAATTGTTACAGAATCAAGTTCTTTAATGCCAAAAGATTTGACTGTAAATGATGTTTTATCTTCAACTATTGAACCAATAGCTACTACAGAACAGGTTGCTTTTAGTGTTTCGTCAAAAGGTTATGATTCAACAGATAAGGTGATAGAGTTATCCATGTCTTCAACTGATGAAGTTAACTCAATGAAAGATTCTAGAGACATAGTTACAGAATCAAGTTCTTCACTGCCAAATGATTTGACTGTGAATAATGTCTTATCTTCAACTATTGAACCAAAAGCTATTACTGAAGAGGTTGCTGTCAGTGTTTCGTCAAAAGGTTATGATTCGGCTATTGGGGTGATTGAGTTTTCTATGTCCTCAACTGATGAGGTTAGTTTTATTAAAGAATCCACAGAAATAGTCACAGAATCAAGTTCTTCACTCCCAAATAATTTGATTGGAAATGATTTCTTATCTTCAACTATTGAACCTCTAGCTACTACAGAAGTAGTTGCTTTAAGCGTTTCACCAAAAGGTTATGATTCAACTAATGGGGTAATTGAGTTATCTATGTCTTCAACTGATGAGGTTAAATCAATGAAAGATGCTGCAGACATAGTTACCGAATCAAGTTCTTCACTGCCAAATGATTTGACTGTAAATAATGTCCTACCTTCAACTATTGAACCATTAGCTGCTACAGAAGAGATTGCTTTTAGTGTTTCGTCAAAAGGTTTTGATTCAACAGATAAGGTGACTGAGTTATCTTTCACTGATGAGGTGAACTTAATAAAAGTATCCACAGAAATAGTCACAGAATCAAGTTCTTCACTGCCAAATAATTTGATTGGAAATGATGTCTTATCTTCAACTATTGAACCTCTAGCTACTGCAGAAGTAGTTGCTTTTAGCGTTTCGCCAAAAGGTTATGATTCAACTAATGAAGTGATTGAGTTATCTATGTCATCAACTGATGAGGTTAACTCAATGAAAGATTCTGCAAACATAGTTACTGAATCAAGTTCTTCATTGCCAAATGATTTGACTACAATTGATGTTTTATCTTCAACTATTAATCCACTAGCTACTACAGAAGAGATTGCTTTTAGTGTTTCTTCAACAGGTTATGATTCAGCAGATAAGGTGATTGAGTTATCTTTCACTGATGAGGTGAACTTTATAAAAGTATCTACAGAAATAGTCGCAGAGTCAAGTTCTTTGCTGCCAAATGTTTCGACTGGGAATAATGTCTTATCTTCAACTATTGAACCAATAGCTACTACAGAAAAGGTTGCTTTTAGCGTTTCATCAAATGGTTATGATCCAATAGATAAGGTGATGGAGTTATCTATGTCTTCAACTGATGAGGTTAACTCTATAAAAGATTCAACAGAAATAGTTACAGAATCAAGTTCTTTACTGCGAAATGATTTGACACCAAATGATATTTTGTCTTCAACTATTGAACCAATATCTACTACAGAAGAGGTTGCTGTCAGTGTTTCGTCAAAAGGTTATGATTCAACTAATGGGGTGATTGAGTTGTCTATGTCATCAACTGATGAGGTTAACTCAATAAAAGATTCTGCAAACATAGTTACTGAATCAAGTTCTTCACTGCCAAATGATTTGACTACAATTGATGTTTTATCTTCAACTATTGATCCACTAGCTACTACAGAAGAGATTGCTTTTAGTGTTTCTTCAACAGGTTATGATTCAGCAGATAAGGTGATTGAGTTATCTTTCACTGATGAGGTGAACTTTATAAAAGTATCTACAGAAATAGTCGCAGAGTCAAGTTCTTTGCTGCCAAATGTTTCGACTGGGAATAATGTCTTATCTTCAACTATTGAACCAATAGCTACTACAGAAGAGATTGCTTTTAGTGTTTTATCAAAAGGTTTTGATTCAACAAATAAGCTGTCTGAGTTTGCTTTAACTGATGAGGTTAACTCTATAAAAGAATCCACAGAAATAGTTACAGAATCAAGTTCTTCACTGCCAAATGATTTGACTGTGAATGATGTCTCTTCTTCAATTATTGAACCACTAGTTTCTACAGAAAAAGTTGTTTTCTCCGAGACTTCTGGTTCAGTGAGTGAAAATATTGAATTTTTTATGCCATCAACAGATAATGTTAGTACCACAGAAGATAGTTTAGCAAGCCTATTTAAAAAATCAAGTTCTTCTCTGAATAAATTAAATTCATTATTATCATCTAGTCAAGTTGCTGCTATAAGTACAACTGTTTCAACTCTTTCATCTAAACGTTTTTTTGGCGGTATAATTAAATCTGATAAAAACAATGATGATGGTAATGGTTTTTTGTCTGGTTCAGAAATATCTGAAATTCATAATGACATCTTGAATACATACAATTTAACATCTTCTCTACAGCATTCTGAGTCAACTACAAATTCTCCAAAGGTGAAATCAGATAATTTCAAATCAATTGTAGAGGACATTATTCAACCTACAACACCATCTTCTTTAGGTTATTGTTATTTGTTAATGGCAATTTGATTTTTATCATTTTACGAAGGTTTTGTTTTTTTTAGTTTTTTTTACTATAAATATGTATAAATTTTTATTCATTATGTATGTGTTTTTATTTAATATAATTCACAAATTTACATAAATATCTACATATTTATGTATATGTACAGTCCTTGGAATTAGGATAAATTAGGTAGCATTAATTTGCCAACCTTAATCTATTAGAGGTTGGCAGTTTCTTTGGTGAAATCTTTCTATCAAAAAAACGGTTTTACCATAAACAAAAGGATGAGGTTGGTGGTTTCTTGCTGACCTCTTCTAGTGATTTCTTCTTAAACACTTCTAGGTCGGCAGATAGGTTGGCATTGCCGAATACCATGTATATATTTATACATATTTATATATATTTATATATATGTATACATATATATATATATGTATACATGTATACATATATATAAATATAAATATATATATATATATATTTATATATATATATATGTATATAATATATAAACAATTTTAAAATGTATTCTGCAAAATAGAGTGCTCAATGTTCTTAAAAGAACAGAGCAATTATAAATTTATATATATATATATATATATATATATATATATATATATATATATATATATATATATATATATATATATATATATATATATATATATATATATATATATATATATAAATTTGTGAATTATGTAAAATAAAAATTAACAATTTTACAATGCTTGTTTTTACTATTTCAAGTTTCTTACGGAAGCAAAGTAAACATTTTTTCTATAAATTTGTAATAAGTTATGACTTTTTATTTATTGATTATGTTAGGGTTGGTGCTATATTTATATTTTCTTTATTTTCCCAAAATCAAATGAAAAATAATATTTCGATAGATTAGTAGAATTTTGGAGGTTTTTTGTTTTTAAAAGACTGTTTATGGTTTGACCATCTTTTTTTCTTCTTCCCTTCTGAGGTACCTATATAAATTTTATCAGGTTTGGTTTGAGTTAAACTTACATCAGTTTATGAAAAAAATGTTTTCTTTGCTTCCACAGGAAACTTAATTTTGTGCAAAAATCCAGAAGAACTCTTAAATGTATAATCTGAAATCGTATCAAAATGTCACCATGAAAATATTCAGATAATCATTAACCTTAAGATTGACGCCAACAAATAAACCTATACTGTCATTTTTGAAAAAAAATAATAATAATGAAAAATTAAGTCATTAAAAAAGCTATTTGAAAAAATAATGCATGTTAAAATTTTAGATATATTTTTAAGACAAACAGTATATTTTTTTTAGGTATATTTTTTACACTATGTTTTTATAACCTGATGATGGTTGTAACCATGAAACTTATAGTAGTTAATACAAGCATTATGAAATTATTTATTTTGGTTGGACATAATTGACTAATTTATATTGTTCTGATTTTATTTAATCTTATATATATATATATATATATCATATATAAATTAGTAAATCTAATTTTCTTCAAGAAGTTGTGTCACTATCAGTAGGTTCATCAGGAAGAATGTCTAAATATCAATAAATTTAGATTATAGCAAAAATATTTCACAGAAAGTTGGGAATTGTTATAATTAATTATGTAATAACTGTAGTTGTTTTGCAACCAGGAAGTTGCATCAACTACATTGAAATTAAAATATTAATCATCAAAAGTGTTTTTTAGAATTAGGACAATTTTAGTCTGGTCATTTGCTTTTATAATTTTTTAAAAGGTACTTATTTTCATGTCTGCATTTACAAATTGATTCAGATTTTTTGTTTAGTAAATTTTCTTGAGCTATATGAGTAATAATTTGAAATTTTTCTTGTAAACATGGTATACATTTTTTAGAAATGTTATTATAGGCAGGCACAGTTTTTAGGATAGACCAGTTTAATCTAAAATTAATATTTTTTTCTTTTAGTTGCAAAATGTATTTTGACAGTATAGTCTGTTTTTAGTATTTTTTATGTTTAAAAGATTGTTTGTGATTGGCATAACGTTTTTTTCATTCACCCTCACTTAAGCTAATATATTATTTATCAAGGTTGTATTGTGAGGAAACAATTCATTTGTAAATAATACTTTTTGATAAGTATTTGCCATTCATAGGGCAGTCAATTTTTGCTAACAATTTCAATTTTCAGTATTTTTTTTTTTATTTTCCAATATTTTCCAATATTTGTTGGAACATTTTTGCTGTACGAACCAAATTATATTTATATATTTATTTCTATTTAGCCTTTATTGCAATTTTTATTTCAAATTTTTGATCAAAATTTTTGAACCGGCTTTTTTTGAGAGCATCTTCATACACACGTTTGGATAAGTTAAAAATATTTTCATTAGAAAAGTTTTGATTTAGTTTTGTTAATTGAAATAAGAATTTGTTTCAAGATTTGAGGGGGATGGTTTGAGTTTATATTAATATGCAATTATTCATCATTAGGTTTTTTTATAAAGCCTATATAAATTTTCAGAGAGGTTAAATGTGACATCAAGAAAATTCACAATTTTTAAATTAATGTTTATTTCAATTCGCAAGCCATTGTTTTTGAAAATTTTTTCTGGTTTTGAGGCCCTGATTTTTTTTGCATTATTATTAAACTATCATCACAATAAATCAAGTCATCACAATATCATCAAACTATCATCACAATAAAAGCTATTTTAGCTAGGGAATTAAAAATATATAAGCCTACAAACTCGCAAATTTCTGCTCTGTCGTAACTTCCTATTGTTGCATCAAAGCATTTGTGCGTGGTTTTTTTCTCCCGCGTCTTGTTATTTAAATAGAGTAAAGTTTTTTGGCAATTTTTAATTAAAAAAATAGTGTCGTCTGTAATTTCAGTGTGAATTTTTTCCAAGTTCTATTGTTTTATCTAAAATTTCTGCTGTAATTGAGGGGTAAAAATCATTAATTTCAAATTGTATAAATGTGCATTCATTTTTATTAATAATTTAAGAAAACCAATTTATAACATCTGTGGTATTTTTCCACTTTTGCAAATTTAATTTTTTTTTAACAATATCATTTATTTTGTCTAATTTAATTTCACACATGTGCCCTAGTTCACTTTTTGAAGGTAATAGTAACCTACAAGGGAGTTTATTTTAAAAATTTGGTTTATGATCTTTTAGTGTAATAAACGCTTGCACTGGTGCAACTGATATAATTCTCGCTTCTAAGTTAAGTGCATTTCCCAAGTTTTGTTAATATTTCAAAATTTTATATTTTTAATCAATTGTAGTAAATCGTTTTCAAAGTTTTCTAGGTTGCAAATAAATAGTGGGGCATTGAAGAAAATTAAATATATATATATATATATATATATATATATATATATATATATATAAAACCTAACTCTATTTTAATAACGAGACGTGGAAGAAAAAAACCACACATGAGTGCTTTGATGTAACAATGGGAAGTTACGACAGAGCAGAAATTTGCAAATTTCTGCTCCATCGTAAAAAAACTCAACTTGACAAAATCAGAAAAAATGTTATACAAATTTTCAAAAATATTGATTTCCAAATTGAAATTAACATTAATTTAAAAATTGTGAATTTTCTTGATATCACATTTAACTTCTCAGAAAATTCTTATAGGCGTTATAAAAAACCTAATGATGAATTATCATATATTAACATAAATTCAAATCATCCTCCTCAAATCTCTATTTCAATTAACAAGTTCCTATTTCAATTAACAATAGACTAAATCAAAACTCTTCTAATGAAAATATTTTTAACTCTTCTAAATGCGTGTATGAAGATGCTCTTAAAAAAAGCGGATTTAAAAATTTCGAGCTAAAATTTGAAATAAAAATTGCAAAAAGATGAAATAGAAATAGAAATATAATTTGGTATAACCCTCACAGCAAAAATGTTTCAACAAATATTGGAAAAGCATTTTTAAGATTAGTTGACATACATTTCCCTCCCTCTAATAAATTGCACAAAATTTTTAACAGAAACACTATTAAGGTAAGCTATAGCTGTACAAAAAATATTGAAAGAATTATAAAAGACTATAACTTTGTATTGATTAATAAAAACAAATTTCTCAAAGAAAAAAATACTGAAAATTGTAACTGCAAGCAAAAATTTGACTGCCCTATGAATGGCAATTGCTTATCAAAAAATATTATTTACAAATGCGTTGTTTCCTTACAAAACAACCCTGATAAACAATATATTGGCTTAACCAAGGGCAAATGGAAAAAACGTTATGCCAACCACAATCTTTTAAACATAAAAAATACTCAAAAGAGACTATGCTATCAAAATATATTTGGCTACTGAAAAAAAATATTAATTTTAAATTAAACTGGTCTATTCTATAAACTGCGCCTGCCTATAATAACATTTACAAAAAATGTATACTTTGTTTACAAGAAAAATTTGAAACTATTACTTATTTAGATCAAGAAAATTTACTGAATAAAAAATCTGAATTAATTTCCAAATACAAACATGAAAATAAGTTTCTTTTAAAAAATTATAAAAGCAAATGACCAGACTAAAATTGTCCTAATTCTAAAGAATTCTTTTCATGATTTTTTAATTATCTACATTAGATAATTAAAAGTCATACATATATAAATATATATATATATACATATATATATAAATAAATATATATTTATTTATTTATTTATATATATATATATAAATAAATAAATATATATATATATATATATATATATATATATATATATATATATATATATATATATATATATAAATAAATATATATATATATAAATAAATATATATATATATATATATATATATTTATTTATATATATATATATTTATTTATATATATATATATTTATTTATATATATATATATATATATATATATATATATATATATATATATATATATATATATATATATATATATATATATATATATATATATATATATATATATAGATATATATAGATATATATAGATATACAGTCTTGGCCATAAGTTTGGAACCGATTAGGTTTTTTGATATAATTACACTTTTTATACCCAAAATATCAACAAAAACTTTTGAAATCATTTTTATTTTAAATATTATATTAATATAAATATTATTTTAAATATTAAAAGTAAATATTCTGTCATGTAAAAAATGGTATCAGTATTTTGAATAATGTCCTTTGGCACCCAGTACTGCTGCTATTCTCGCTGGCATTGAATCGGACAATTTCGCGCAGTATTCTGGGGTTATGGCAGTTGTCCATACACGCTTGATGGCATCAATCAGAGACTTCTCTGACGTTGGATTTGTGGCAGCAACCTTCTGCTTAATCATTGTCCACATGTTTTCTATTGGGTTTAGGTCAGGACTTGAGCCAGGCCATGGACCCAAGACTTCGATATGTTTCTGTCTTAGCCAGTTGGTTACAACTGCTGCTCTGTGGCAGGGTGCACCATCATGCTGAAATACCTTACATTTCAGAATGTTCATGTGAGTGTTCAACTTTTCCTTTAATATCCCAAGGTAAACTTGAGCATTGATGGTTGTATTCTTTGGCATGAACCATATGCCACCTCGACCTGATGCCGAGAAACTTGCCCACACCATAACGGTAGGCGCCTGCTTCACAGTGGGAACAACATACCTGATGTTGTATCTTTGTTTTGCAGGTCTCCTGACATGTCTGATATATGAGGCAAACTGAGAAAAAGTTGACTCATCTGAAAACATAGTTTTTTTCCAGTCTTGTGCAGTCCAGTCTTTGTACTTGCGACAGAATGTCAAGCGGTCACGGATATTCTTTTTACTTAACATGGCTTTCTTTGCTGGACGACATGATGGCAGCTTGAATTCCTTCAAAAGGCGTCTTCTGATTGTTCTTGTACTGGCAGGAAGTGATGAATTTACTGCTATCTGGAGAGATGACCATGTTGGATTTGCAGCAGCAAGCCGATGTATCACCCGATCCGTTGTGGCAGAAGTTATGCGAGGTCGTCCAGACCTCTTTCTGGATTCCAGAGTGCCCAACTGCTTTGCTCTTGCAATGCCTTTGGTGACAGCAGACTTAGATATGTGCAGTATACCAGCTATTTTACTGTGAGAATAATTCTGCTGGTGTAGGATCATCATCTGTGCCCTTTTCTCCTTCGACAATTCAATACTTCTAGTCATTTTACGCACTGTACATGTTAATGTAGAATACTTACTGCTAATAATATAAATAATTATAAATTAATAGATCTATTTTTATGAATAGTATATATTATTGAATGATAATTTGCAAACATTTATACAAATAAAGCGATTTATTTGCATATTTTTACTTCTTATATAACAATAAAAGGATAAATTAATTAATTTTATACTTATAAGAAGTTAAGCCTTACCTTTCGCACTGATATGCAGTTAATATATATGTAAATCAGCTAATTAATTGATTAAAATATAATGTATAGTTTGTTAATATAAGTAAGTATATTTCAACATTAGTTCAACCGAATATTAGTTCAGGTAAACATTAGTTCAAGGGAACGATAGTTTAGGCATTGAACAGTGTATAATGCAGCTTAATGAGGGTCATATTGTTCACGATGCTCTGCTGCGGTGTAAAGTTACACGATTCACGTTTTGCAACGATTAAGAAGTCGCGAAGGCATTTAACTATGCAACTGATGCTGCATAAACACGATGCTGCAGCAGTTAAATGCCGTACGCGTCATAGAAACGTTCCTATGAGAAAAAAATTCATCGGTTCCAAACTTATGGCCAAGACTGTATATATATATATATATATATTTATTTATTTATATATATATATATATATATATATATATATAAAAATAAATAAATATATATATATATATATTTATTTATTTATATATATATATATATAAATAAATAAATATATATATATATATATATATATATATATATATATATATATATATATATATATATATATATAAATTATGTTAGTATATTCTAAAAATAGAGTGCTCAATATAGGAAACATAAATTTGTATAAAGTTTATAGGAAACAAAACAATGTATAAAGTTAAAATTTTTATAATTATTATATTAATAACAAAAGTTACTATAGCTACATAAAGTGCATTAAAGTAGTAAATCTATCAAAAAGCCATTTATAAGTACATTGAATATTTAATTCATAGAATTTCTAGGAAACAAATACATGTCTGCACATATGCAAATCCAATTTTGTCAGAGGCTAATAATAAATTTTTTAAAAAGTTATCTTGTGAGATTGTTTCACCCTTCCTGATAAGTTCATTTTTAAATTGGTACACAAGAAATTACATTTAGTACAAAGTTTCAACTGTAAAATAGAATTTAGATGTGTGACACTCAACCAATTGGTCCAAATCAATTAAAGTATAAGCTATTTTTAGGGACATGTTTAGAGACATTTTTCCTCAGATGCGAATAAAAAAATAAATTGAAAAAAAAACAGTGTTGAAAATTTTAGCAGGATAATGATCCAAACATACTTTCAAGTTGTTAAAGCAGTGATTTACTGCTTTAAATATGTGAGCAGTTCAGTTAAACTTTCGGTTTTAAATCCGAAATAGAATGCTAATAAATAATGCTGGAATATTATGTTAGGTAGCATATATTTTTAATAAAACCAAAATATTAAAAAATCCATTTTACGTGACTCTATTTAACTGTTAATCTATTGATTGCAACATTACATGCAACACTCTTTTTGCTGCTGTGATTGCTGCAGCAGATATAGTTTAAAAATATTTTATTAAACATATTAGCATAAAATTAGAATTTAAGAATTTTGGGATTTGTTTTGTATCAAAAAAAAAATTTTTTGCTGTAGATATAATAATTGTAATAATAAATACATTCACAAACATGAAAAGTAGTTTTTTGTTTTTTTATTATTATTATTTTGTTTCCTATATCTTACATGAACATCTCACAATAGTTAAAAGTCTTTTAAAAATAAATTAGTGTACACAATGTTTGTACACAAATTATACGGATAATAATATATAATATTATTATGGTATTAAAGTTAACTTGTTTTTTTTTATTTGAAAGTTTTTATTTATTATAAGAGAAAAAAAATTCTTTGTCATGAAATTAATTTTCTTAAAACATCAAAAAATTTTTGTTTATCTATGACTATTTGTCATTTTATAGCCAGCCATCTAATCACATAACTGTAAAAGGACTGAGGTTTATTATTATGTCAAATAGGCATCTAGCTGATTTTTTTAAATATTGATTTTCAGTAAATAATTTGTCACATAAGAAATACTCCATTGATTGAAACAATTGTAATCTGATAGTTAATCACAACATGTTATTGATAAAAAAAACTTTTAGCCACATGTTGTGATAAAAACTCGTTTTTATCACAGCATGTGGTTGAGCATTGTCATGCAGCAATATGATTTTAAGGATTCTATGTCTCAGTTGTAGCAAGTATCGTTCAGCATAGTTTGCTTTGGTTCCAGCATTTCAACATTTGATGGCCCACCAAACACAAAGCATAACCTTTTATTTTTTGATGAATATTGAAAATACTGACAGTTGAGGATTTGGCCACTTTTTTTTGTTGTTTGGATTTTCATAATAAATTTTTCATCATTGGTTACAATTTTCTGCAAAAAGTCTTTTTTTTAGTATCTTGGTTCCAGCATTTCATAATGTATTATAAATTGCTGGAACCAAAGTAAACTGTTAATGCTGAATGATACTTGCTACAATTGAAACAATCAAATGAAAATATCTTAGAAAAAAGTCATACCATTTACCAACTTTTTGAATCTTTGCCATGTCATGTAAACCCCTTAAAACAGTTGTACGATTTATTTCTAGTTGTTCAGCTAATTCTCTTGTCGGTTATTGTGGATCTTTCTCAATTAATGCTTTTAACTTGCATTTCTTCAGTTTCTGACACCAGCCTGATTGTAATCCTCGAGATTGAAACTTTTTGCTGGAAAATTAGGAGCATTCTTTCTATAAACAGAACAAATTGCCTCTGTTTAATTGCATTTTTATTTTTAGCACATTTTTTAAAGCACATTTTCAAAATTACTTGTTGATATATAAAAATATAATATTTGATTTGATAAATTTTGAATTCTTAATGTATAAAAAACATTGCCCTTTCAAGTAGTATATATATTTTCTGCATTTTTTTATAGAATATTTGACAAAGCACACTTTACTTTTTCTATTTCTTTTTCTAACTTTTTTCTTTAATATGTCTTTTATTAATAAAGTTAATCATTAGTTATTTCAACAACTAAAGTTAAATATTTAATTGCTATTTGAATTATTTTTTATTTGAATTAAATTTTTACTAATTGAAATTTAATTATTGAAATAACTTTTTTATTTTCTGCGCTTTGGTGGGTTTTTTATAGTCTTTAAAATTATATTGTGTTCACTTTTATTTATTGGTTGGTTTGTTTTTACAGACTCTTCAATTTCTTTATCACATGTTTGCAAGTTACCTTTCAATAAAGGACAATGTACAATGCTTAGTCCAAGATATTACTATAATTCTTTATTAAATCAATGCTTATTGTTTGTTTATGGGTAAGTTTATTTTTTGTGTGTGTGATTTGTGTCACCTTTTTGCTTATATATACTAAGTGGAATATCCAGAATTTTATGTGATTGATTTAATTATCTTCAAGCTAAGTTCTAAATACCAACTTTTTGAAGCATTACCCGGCATCATCACCAATCTAAATGTGGGGAAAATTGCTTTTTTCAAAATATTAATTATTAAATAAATACCAACATTTAAGCGGGTAATGCGACTAAAATGATTTTTCATTATAAAAAAATAATTTTTTAAATAGTTCTCTACTTACTTATTATTTAATAAAATATCTACTATAGCATAGCATAAGGAAAACTGGGGTAAAACAGGATACTTTAGGAATAGGCTCTTCTAGAGTAACAAAATTTATCAAAATCAATACAAGTTTACTTGAAAATAAAAGAAACATTGGCAAGATTGTGACAAACGAAGAACATCTTGACAACATTTAAGAATGTAAAATTTTTGATTTATTGAGTTTTAAAATAAAAATGCACAAATACCTTTTTTAATAATTTTGCCCCAAGCATCAGACAAAATGGGACTTAGTATGGGGCAAAATGGGGACATGGGAAAAATTAAACTTAATTCTCTGTGCAACGGCCTTTTATTTGTAAAGGTTTGTGTTTTGGAGTTATAGAGTTGAGGGTTGTAACCACAATTTAAGTAGCCTCCTCGACTGTAGTAGCCTTCATGGTCTTGGCATCAAATCATTTAGAGAAACAAGGAGTTGAGTTAAATGGAAGAAAGAGCGGCAGGTGTGTAGACAGTACTCAAACTCAAAGTGAAGAGCGGCAGGTGTGGAGACAGTACTTAAACTCGAAGCAAAGAGCGGCAGATCTTGAGACAGTACTCAAACTCGATGAAGCAACTGGGGCTATAATAGTAACAAAATTTTGATTTACCATGGTAACAATAATACTGCATTAAAAGTGGATTAGAGCTCAAGGTGGTGTTATCTCGTATTGGGTTACCTCAAATCTAATCATTTGAAATTTTTTTAGGCTATCAAAGGGTTGTATTTACAAAACCCCATTATACCCAATACCTTAATTTAACCCATTTTCCCCTATATAGATATTCCTTTGCCAATTTTTTTGCTGATTTATATCCATAGAAAAAAACTATGCACATACATATATATATGTGTGTGTGTGTGTGTGTGTGTGTGTGTGTGTGTGTGTGTGTATTTATATATATATGTGTGTGTGTGTATATATATATATATATATATATATATATATATATATATATATATATATATATATATATATATATATATATATATATATAAACACACACAACATATTTGTACTTTTGATTATGTGTATATCTATGATTATTATAAAATTTATTTACAGAGGATGTGGTGGCAATGGAAATAATTTCAAAACTGAGAATGAATGCAGTATGAAATGTTCTAATAAATCTTTAATTAGAGAGAATGACTTGAACACTAATAAAAAATGTGGTTCTTTGTATGGTTGTTGCTTAGACAATATAAATGGTGCAAGGGGGCCTAATTTTTTAGGATGTCCAAGTAGGTTTTTTTAAAAAACTCTTTTTTAAGATTTTATTTATATAATTTTTTGAATAACACATAAAATTTGTATAATTGTTATACATTTTTTTTTAGAATACAATAGTAGCTGTGATTACCCACCTGCTTATGGGCCATGTAGAGCAAATTTGGCTCGTTGGTTTTATGATGGACGCAAGAAAGAATGCAATACCTTTTCATGGGGAGGCTGTGAGGGTAATGAAAACAGTTTTGAAACCGAAGTTGATTGCTTACTGCAGTGTGGAGATGATAAACAGGAATATACTGGTGAGTTTTAAGAAATTATTACATTCATAGTATTTATGTAGTTATTATTGTATAATCAGTTAATAAACTCTATGTTCTAGAAGGGCAGGTTTATATAATGTTTTGTGTTGGTGTTGTCCTGAACTTGTGTTGGTGTTGTCCTTAAGTGAAGTTTGTCATGAATACCAATTTTAAACGAATATTTTGAAAATCTACAAATAGATTCATTTTTTTTCTGATGCTATTTCTTTGTTACACAATTTATCAAGTTACCATTTTTGAAATATATTTCAATTAGGAGGCACACTCTCAATTAATAAACGCTTGTTTATTTTTATTGCTGTAGTATTGTTACTTGTTTTAATTTTCTTTAATTTAATACTTTCTCTTTTATATATAATATTTATGATTTCGGTTGTTAAAAAGTTATTTACTAATAATCAGAGATGTAGGTCTCGAGACCAAAGTCTTGGTCTCAAGACGCTTCAAGACTCATATTTAACTGTCTTAGTCTTGGTTTTGGTCTTGAAGCATAAAGTTTGCTCTTAATCTTGGTTTTGAATGCCTAGAGGTCTTTTACTTTCTCTACTGTCTTTTTCTTTCTCTACTGTATTTTACTTTCTCTACTGTCTTTTACTTTCTCTACTGTCTTTTACTTTCTTGATTCTTATGAAAAATATAAACTCAATGAATGGGTTAGTTATTAATAACAAACCGTAGATCGCCGCAACTTCCCACTCTCAATGAGAGTATTGATCCCTGTCTTGTAAAAACTTTCAAAATCTTGGTCTTGCTCTTGGGTTGTTTTTTTGATGTCTTGGTTTTGGTCTTGGTCTTTAAGAATTCAGTTTTGGTCTTGGTTTTGAGCCCAAATGTCTTGGTCTTAGTCTTGGTCTTTACTTTCTTGACTACATCTCTGCTAATAATAATAACAAGCTTAAATTAATTTAGAAATATTACAAATTAAAGCATAAAATACATCTATTTTAGTGTTTTTGTTATTTTGATCATCCATGAGCTTTTTTAAAGTTTATTTGTATACGTTGAATACGTAAGAATTATAATGAAATTTATAAATTAAACTTAAGAAGTATTTTGTATTTTAAGATATATTTTATTTTATAAGATATATTTGATGAATCTTTGGAAACTGTACTTTACCCTGGTTGCGAATCTGATTATGGATGCTGTTCTGATGGGTTAAATAAAGCTAAAGGTCCAAATCAAGAAGGTTGTCCTGGTAATTTTTTTTTATTATTGTTAATTTTTATTACATAATCATTAATAT